>NW_028128815.1:0-131740 GCF_965231255.1 Vanellus vanellus
GGTCCTCACTGCCTCCTGGAACCCGTTCAAATGCCCCAGACAATTTGGCCCTCTCTGCTTTCCTGTGGACTCTATCCTCAAAAGCACCTGTTTTCACTCTCGGCAGACTCCGGAGCAGAAAAGACAAACGTCCAGCTTTTGCTGCCACAGCAAAGGTGCCAGCGGGGAAAAGTGATGCTGGTCCTCACTGCCTCCTGGAACCCCTTCAAATGCCCCAGACAATTTGGCCCTCTCTGCTTTCCTGCGGACTCCATCCTCAAAAGCACCTGTTTTCGCTTTCGGCGGTGTTTGGAGCAAAAAAGACAAACGTCCAGCTTTTGCTGCCACAGCAAAGGTGCCAGCGGGGAAAAGTGATGCTGGTCCTCACTGCCTCCTGGAACCCCTTCAAATGCCCCAGACAATTTGGCCCTCTCTGCTTTCCTGCGGACTCCATCCTCAAAAGCACCTGTTTTGCTTTCGGCGGTGTTTGGAGCAAAAAAGACAAACGTCCAGCTTTTGCTGCCACAGCAAAGGTGCCAGCGGGGAAAAGTGATGCTGGTCCTCACTGCCTCCTGGAACCCCTTCAAATGCCCCAGACAATTTGGCCCTCTCTGCTTTCCTGCGGACTCCATCCTCAAAAGCACCTGTTTTCACTCTCGGAAGCCTCCGGAGCAGAAAAGAGAAACGTCCAGCTTTTGCTGCCACAGCAAAGGTGCCAGCGGGGAAAAGTGATGCTGGTCCTCACTGCCTCCTGGAACCCCTTCAAATGCCCCAGACAATTTGGCCCTCTCTGCTTTCCTGCGGACTCCATCCTCAAAAGCACCTGTTTTCTCTCTCGGCAGCCTCCGGAGCAAAAAAGACAAACGTCCAGCTTTTGCTGCCACAGCAAAGGTGCCAGCGGGGAAAAGTGATGCTGGTCCTCACTGCCTCCTGGAACCCCTTCAAATGCCCCAGACAATTTGGCCCTCTCTGCTTTCCTGCGGACTCCATCCTCAAAAGCACCTGTTTTCACTCTCGGCAGCCTCCGGAGCAAAAAAGACAAAGGTCCAGCTTTTGCTGCCACAGCAAAGGTGCCAGCGGGGAAAAGTGATGCTGGTCCTCACTACCTCCTGGAACCCCTTCAAATGCCCCAGACAATTTGGCCCTCTCTGCTTTCCTGCGGACTCCATCCTCAAAAGCACCTGTTTTCGCTTTCGGTGGTGTTAAGAGCAAAAAAGACAAACATCCAGCTTTTGCTGCCACAGCAAAGGTGCCAGCGGGGAAAAGTGATGCTGGTCCTCACTGCCTCCTGGAACCCCTTCAAATGCCCCAGACAATTTGGCCCTCTCTGCTTTCCTGCGGACTCCATCCTCAAAAGCACCTGTTTTCACTCTCGGCAGCCTCCGGAGCAAAAAAGACAAACGTCCAGCTTTTGCTGCCACAGCAAAGGTGCCAGCGGGGAAAAGTGATGCTGGTCCTCACTGCCTCCTGGAACCCCTTCAAATGCCCCAGACAATTTGGCCTTCTCTGCTTTCCTGCGGACTCTATCCTCAAAAGCACCTGTTTTAACTCTCGGCAGCCTCCGGAGCAGAAAAGACAAACGTCCAGCTTTTGCTGCCACAGCAAAGGTGCCAGCGGGGAAAAGTGATGCTGGTCCTCACTGCCTCCTGGAACCCCTTCAAATGCCCCAGACAATTTGGCCCTCTCTGCTTTCCTGCGGACTCCATCCTCAAAAGCACCTGTTTTCGCTTTCGGCGGTGTTTGGAGCAAAAAAGACAAACGTCCAGCTTTTGCTGCCACAGCAAAGGTGCCAGCGGGGAAAAGTGATGCTGGTCCTCACTGCCTCCTGGAACCCCTTCAAATGCCCCAGACAATTTGGCCCTCTCTGCTTTCCTGCGGACTCCATCCTCAAAAGCACCTGTTTTGATTTCGGCGGTGTTTGGAGCAAAAAAGACAAACGTCCAGCTTTTGCTGCCACAGCAAAGGTGCCAGCGGGGAAAAGTGATGCTGGTCCTCACTGCCTCCTGGAACCCCTTCAAATGCCCCAGACAATTTGGCCCTCTCTGCTTTCCTGCGGACTCCATCCTCAAAAGCACCTGTTTTCACTCTCGGCAGCCTCCGGAGGAAACGAGAGAAACGTCCAGGTTTTGCTGCCACAGCAAAGGTGCCATCAGGGAAAAGTGATGCTGGTCCTCACTGCCTCCTGGAACCCCTTCAAATGCCCCAGACAATTTGGCCCTCTCTGCTTTCCTGCGGACTCCATCCTCAAAAGCACCTGTTTTCGCTTTCGGCGGTGTTAAGAGCAAAAAAGACAAACGTCCAGCTTTTGCTGCCACAGCAAAGGTGGCAGCGGGGAAAAGTGATGCTGGTCCTCACTGCCTCCTGGAACCCCTTCAAATGCCCCAGACAATTTGGCCCTCTCTGCTTTCCTGCGGACTCCATCCTCAAAAGCACCTGTTTTCACTCTCGGCAGCCTCCGGAGCAAAAAAGACAAACGTCCAGCTTTTGCTGCCACAGCAAAGGTGCCAGCGGGGAAAAGTGATGCTGGTCCTCACTGCCTCCTGGAACCCCTTCAAATGCCCCAGACAATTTGGCCTTCTCTGCTTTCCTGCGGACTCTATCCTCAAAAGCACCTGTTTTCACTCTCGGCAGCCTCCGGAGCAGAAAAGAAAAACGTCCAGCTTTTGCTGCCACAGCAAAGGTGCCAGCGGGGAAAAGTGATGCTGGTCCTCACTGCCTCCTGGAACCCGTTCAAATGCCCCAGACAATTTGGCCCTCTCTGCTTTCCTGTGGACTCTATCCTCAAAAGCACCTGTTTTCACTCTCGGCAGACTCCGGAGCAGAAAAGACAAACGTCCAGCTTTTGCTGCCACAGCAAAGGTGCCAGCGGGGAAAAGTGATGCTGGTCCTCACTGCCTCCTGGAACCCCTTCAAATGCCCCAGACAATTTGGCCCTCTCTGCTTTCCTGCGGACTCCATCCTCAAAAGCACCTGTTTTCACTCTCGGCAGCCTCCGGAGCAAAAAAGACAAACGTCCAGCTTTTGCTGCCACAAGAAAGGTGCCAGCGAGGAAAAGTGATGCTGGTCCTTACTGCCTCCTGGAACCCCTTCAAATGCCCCAGACAATTTGGCCCTCTCTGCTTTCCTGCGGACTCCATCCTCAAAAGCACCTGTTTTCACTCTCGGCAGCCTCCGGAGCAAAAAAGACAAAGGTCCAGCTTTTGCTGCCACAGCAAAGGTGCCAGCGGGGAAAAGTGATGCTGGTCCTCACTGCCTCCTGGAACCCCTTCAAATGCCCCAGACAATTTGGCCCTCTCTGCTTTCCTGCGGACTCCATCCTCAAAAGCACTAGTTTTCACTCTTGGCTGCCTCAGGAGCAAAAAAGACGAACGTCCAGCTTTTGCTGCCACAGCAAAGGTGCCAGCGGGGAAAAGTGATGCTGGTCCTCATTGCCTCCTGGAACCCCTTCAAATGCCCCAGACAATTTGGCCCTCTCTGCTTTCCTGCGCACTCCATCCTCAAAAGCTCCTGTTTTCACTCTCGGCAGCCTCCGGAGCAGAAAAGACAAACGTCCAGCTTTTGGTGCCACAGCAAAGGTGCCAGCGGGGAAAAGTGATGCTGGTCCTCACTGCCTCCTAGAACCCCTTCAAATGCCCCAGACAATTTGGCCCTCTCTGCTTTCCTGTGGACGCCATCCTCAAAAGCACCTGTTTTCACTCTCGGCAGCCTCCGGAGCAAAAAAGACAAACGTCCAGCTTTTGCTGCCACAGCAAAGGTGCCAGCGGGGAAAAGTGATGCTGGTCCTCACTGCCTCCTGGAACCCCTTCAAATGCCCCAGACAATTTGGCCCTCTCTGCTTTCCTGCGGACTCCATCCTCAAAAGCACCTGTTTTCGCTTTCGGCGGTGTTTGGAGCAAAAAAGACAAACGTCCAGCTTTTGCTGCCACAGCAAAGGTGCCAGCGGGGAAAAGTGATGCTGGTCCTCACTGCCTCCTGGAACCCCTTCAAATGCCCCAGACAATTTGGCCCTCTCTGCTTTCCTGCGGACTCCATCCTCAAAAGCACCTGTTTTGCTTTCGGCGGTGTTTGGAGCAAAAAAGACAAACGTCCAGCTTTTGGTGCCACAGCAAAGGTGCCAGCGGGGAAAAGTGATGCTGGTCCTCACTGCCTCCTGGAACCCCTTCAAATGCCCCAGACAATTTGGCCCTCTCTGCTTTCCTGCGGACTCCATCCTCAAAAGCACCTGTTTTCGCTTTCGGCGGTGTTAAGAGCAAAAAAGACAAACATCCAGCATTTGCTGCCACAGCAAAGGTGCCAGCGGGGAAAAGTGATGCTGGTCCTCACTGCCTCCTGGAACCCCTTCAAATGCCCCAGACAATTTGGCCCTCTCTGCTTTCCTGCGGACTCCATCCTCAAAAGCACCTGTTTTCACTCTCGGCAGCCTCCGGAGCAAAAAAGACAAACGTCCAGCTTTTGCTGCCACAGCAAAGGTGCCAGCGGGGAAAAGTGATGCTGGTCCTCACTGCCTCCTGGAACCCCTTCAAATGCCCCAGACAATTTGGCCTTCTCTGCTTTCCTGCGGACTCTATCCTCAAAAGCACCTGTTTTAACTCTCGGCAGCCTCCGGAGCAGAAAAGACAAACGTCCAGCTTTTGCTGCCACAGCAAAGGTGCCAGCGGGGAAAAGTGATGCTGGTCCTCACTGCCTCCTGGAACCCCTTCAAATGCCCCAGACAATTTGGCCCTCTCTGCTTTCCTGTGGACTCTATCCTCAAAAGCACCTGTTTTCACTCTCGGCAGCCTCCGGAGCAGAAAAGAGAAACGTCCAGCTTTTGCTGCCACAGCAAAGGTGCCAGCGGGGAAAAGTGATGCTGGTCCTCACTGCCTCCTGGAACCCCTTCAAATGCCCCAGACAATTTGGCCCTCTCTGCTTTCCTGCGGACTCCATCCTCAAAAGCACCTGTTTTCGCTTTCGGCGGTGTTTGGAGCAAAAAAGACAAACGTCCAGCTTTTGCTGCCGCAGCAAAGGTGCCAGCGGGGAAAAGTGATGCTGGTCCTCACTGCCTCCTGGAACCCCTTCAAATGCCCCAGACAATTTGGCCCTCTCTGCTTTCCTGCGGACTCCATCCTCAAAAGCACCTGTTTTGCTTTCGGCGGTGTTTGGAGCAAAAAAGACAAACGTCCAGCTTTTGCTGCCACAGCAAAGGTGCCAGCGGGGAAAAGTGATGCTGGTCCTCACTGCCTCCTGGAACCCCTTCAAATGCCCCAGACAATTTGGCCCTCTCTGCTTTCCTGCGGACTCCATCCTCAAAAGCACCTGTTTTCACTCTCGGCAGCCTCCGGAGGAAACGAGAGAAACGTCCAGGTTTTGCTGCCACAGCAAAGGTGCCATCAGGGAAAAGTGATGCTGGTCCTCACTGCCTCCTGGAACCCCTTCAAATGCCCCAGACAATTTGGCCCTCTCTGCTTTCCTGCGGACTCCATCCTCAAAAGCACCTGTTTTCGCTTTCGGCGGTGTTAAGAGCAAAAAAGACAAACATCCAGCTTTTGCTGCCACAGCAAAGGTGCCAGCGGGGAAAAGTGATGCTGGTCCTCACTGCCTCCTGGAACCCCTTCAAATGCCCCAGACAATTTGGCCCTCTCTGCTTTCCTGCGGACTCCATCCTCAAAAGCACCTGTTTTCACTCTCGGCAGCCTCCGGAGCAAAAAAGACAAACGTCCAGCTTTTGCTGCCACAGCAAAGGTGCCAGCGGGGAAAAGTGATGCTGGTCCTCACTGCCTCCTGGAACCCCTTCAAATGCCCCAGACAATTTGGCCTTCTCTGCTTTCCTGCGGACTCTATCCTCAAAAGCACCTGTTTTCACTCTCGGCAGCCTCCGGAGCAGAAAAGAAAAACGTCCAGCTTTTGCTGCCACAGCAAAGGTGCCAGCGGGGAAAAGTGATGCTGGTCCTCACTGCCTCCTGGAACCCGTTCAAATGCCCCAGACAATTTGGCCCTCTCTGCTTTCCTGTGGACTCTATCCTCAAAAGCACCTGTTTTCACTCTCGGCAGACTCCGGAGCAGAAAAGACAAACGTCCAGCTTTTGCTGCCACAGCAAAGGTGCCAGCGGGGAAAAGTGATGCTGGTCCTCACTGCCTCCTGGAACCCCTTCAAATGCCCCAGACAATTTGGCCCTCTCTGCTTTCCTGCGGACTCCATCCTCAAAAGCACCTGTTTTCACTCTCGGCAGCCTCCGGAGCAAAAAAGACAAACGTCCAGCTTTTGCTGCCACAAGAAAGGTGCCAGCGAGGAAAAGTGATGCTGGTCCTTACTGCCTCCTGGAACCCCTTCAAATGCCCCAGACAATTTGGCCCTCTCTGCTTTCCTGCGGACTCCATCCTCAAAAGCACCTGTTTTCACTCTCGGCAGCCTCCGGAGCAAAAAAGACAAAGGTCCAGCTTTTGCTGCCACAGCAAAGGTGCCAGCGGGGAAAAGTGATGCTGGTCCTCACTGCCTCCTGGAACCCCTTCAAATGCCCCAGACAATTTGGCCCTCTCTGCTTTCCTGCGGACTCCATCCTCAAAAGCACTAGTTTTCACTCTCGGCTGCCTCAGGAGCAAAAAAGACGAACGTCCAGCTTTTGCTGCCACAGCAAAGGTGCCAGCGGGGAAAAGTGATGCTGGTCCTCACTGCCTCCTGGAACCCCTTCAAATGCCCCAGACAATTTGGCCCTCTCTGCTTTCCTGCGGACTCCATCCTCAAAAGCACCTGTTTTCACTCTCGGCAGACTCCGGAGCAAAAAAGACAAACGTCCAGCTTTTGCTGCCACAGCAAAGGTGCCAGCGGGGAAAAGTGATGCTGGTCCTCACTGCCTCCTGGAACCCCTTCAAATGCCCCAGACAATTTGGCCCTCTCTGCTTTCCTGCGGACTCCATCCTCAAAAGCACCTGTTTTCACTCTCGGCAGCCTCCGGAGCAAAAAAGACAAACGTCCAGCTTTTGCTGCCACAGCAAAGGTGCCAGCGGGGAAAAGTGATGCTGGTCCTCACTGCCACCTGGAACCCCTTCAAATGCCCCAGACAATTTGGCCCTCTCTGCTTTCCTGCGGACTCCATCCTCAAAAGCACCTGTTTTCACTCTCAGCAGCCTCCGGAGCAAAAAAGACAAACGTCCAGCTTTTGCTGCCACAGCAAAGGTGGCAGCGGGGAAAAGTGATGCTGGTCCTCATTGCCTCCTGGAACCCCTTCAAATGCCCCAGACAATTTGGCCCTCTCTGCTTTCCTGCGCACTCCATCCTCAAAAGCACCTGTTTTCACTCTCGGCAGCCTCCGGAGCAGAAAAGACAAACGTCCAGGTTTTGCTGCCACAGCAAAGGTGCCAGCGGGGAAAAGTGATGCTGGTCCTCACTGCCTCCTGGAACCCCTTCAAATGCCCCAGACAATTTGGCCCTCTCTGCTTTCCTGCGCACTCCATCCTCAAAAGCTCCTGTTTTCACTCTCGGCAGCCTCCGGAGCAGAAAAGACAAACGTCCAGCTTTTGGTGCCACAGCAAAGGTGCCAGCGGGGAAAAGTGATGCTGGTCCTCACTGCCTCCTAGAACCCCTTCAAATGCCCCAGACAATTTGGCCCTCTCTGCTTTCCTGTGGACGCCATCCTCAAAAGCACCTGTTTTCACTCTCGGCAGCCTCCGGAGCAAAAAAGACAAACGTCCAGCTTTTGCTGCCACAGCAAAGGTGCCAGCGGGGAAAAGTGATGCTGGTCCTCACTGCCTCCTGGAACCCCTTCAAATGCCCCAGACAATTTGGCCCTCTCTGCTTTCCTGCGGACTCCATCCTCAAAAGCACCTGTTTTCGCTTTCGGCGGTGTTTGGAGCAAAAAAGACAAACGTCCAGCTTTTGCTGCCACAGCAAAGGTGCCAGCGGGGAAAAGTGATGCTGGTCCTCACTGCCTCCTGGAACCCCTTCAAATGCCCCAGACAATTTGGCCCTCTCTGCTTTCCTGCGGACTCCATCCTCAAAAGCACCTGTTTTGCTTTCGGCGGTGTTTGGAGCAAAAAAGACAAACGTCCAGCTTTTGCTGCCACAGCAAAGGTGCCAGCGGGGAAAAGTGATGCTGGTCCTCACTGCCTCCTGGAACCCCTTCAAATGCCCCAGACAATTTGGCCCTCTCTGCTTTCCTGCGGACTCCATCCTCAAAAGCACCTGTTTTCACTCTCGGAAGCCTCCGGAGCAGAAAAGAGAAACGTCCAGCTTTTGCTGCCACAGCAAAGGTGCCAGCGGGGAAAAGTGATGCTGGTCCTCACTGCCTCCTGGAACCCCTTCAAATGCCCCAGACAATTTGGCCCTCTCTGCTTTCCTGCGGACTCCATCCTCAAAAGCACCTGTTTTCTCTCTCGGCAGCCTCCGGAGCAAAAAAGACAAACGTCCAGCTTTTGCTGCCACAGCAAAGGTGCCAGCGGGGAAAAGTGATGCTGGTCCTCACTGCCTCCTGGAACCCCCTTCAAATGCCCCAGACAATTTGGCCCTCTCTGCTTTCCTGCGGACTCCATCCTCAAAAGCACCTGTTTTCACTCTCGGCAGCCTCCGGAGCAAAAAAGACAAAGGTCCAGCTTTTGCTGCCACAGCAAAGGTGCCAGCGGGGAAAAGTGATGCTGGTCCTCACTACCTCCTGGAACCCCTTCAAATGCCCCAGACAATTTGGCCCTCTCTGCTTTCCTGCGGACTCCATCCTCAAAAGCACCTGTTTTCGCTTTCGGCGGTGTTTGGAGCAAAAAAGACAAACGTCCAGCTTTTGCTGCCACAGCAAAGGTGCCAGCGGGGAAAAGTGATGCTGGTCCTCACTGCCTCCTGGAACCCCTTCAAATGCCCCAGACAATTTGGCCCTCTCTGCTTTCCTGCGGACTCCATCCTCAAAAGCACCTGTTTTGCTTTCGGCGGTGTTTGGAGCAAAAAAGACAAACGTCCAGCTTTTGCTGCCACAGCAAAGGTGCCAGCGGGGAAAAGTGATGCTGGTCCTCACTGCCTCCTGGAACCCCTTCAAATGCCCCAGACAATTTGGCCCTCTCTGCTTTCCTGCGGACTCCATCCTCAAAAGCACCTGTTTTCACTCTCGGAAGCCTCTGGAGCAGAAAAGAGAAACGTCCAGCTTTTGCTGCCACAGCAAAGGTGCCAGCGGGGAAAAGTGATGCTGGTCCTCACTGCCTCCTGGAACCCCTTCAAATGCCCCAGACAATTTGGCCCTCTCTGCTTTCCTGCGGACTCCATCCTCAAAAGCACCTTTTTTCACTCTCGGCAGCCTCCGGAGCAAACGAGAGAAAAGTCCAGCTTTTGCTGCCACAGCAAAGGTGCCAGTGGGGAAAAGTGATGCTGGTCCTCACTGCCTCCTGGAACCCCTTCAAATGCCCCAGACAATTTGGCCCTCTCTGCTTTCCTGTGGACTCTATCCTCAAAAGCACCTGTTTTCACTCTCGGCAGCCTCCGGAGCAAAAAAGACAAACGTCCAGCTTTTGCTGCCACAGCAAAGGTGCCAGCGGGGAAAAGTGATGCTGGTCCTCACTGCCTCCTGGAACCCCTTCAAATGCCCCAGACAATTTGGCCCTCTCTGCTTTCCTGCGGACTCCATCCTCAAAAGCACCTGTTTTCGCTTTCGGCGGTGTTTGGAGCAAAAAAGACAAACGTCCAGCTTTTGCTGCCACAGCAAAGGTGCCAGCGGGGAAAAGTGATGCTGGTCCTCACTGCCTCCTGGAACCCCTTCAAATGCCCCAGACAATTTGGCCCTCTCTGCTTTCCTGCGGACTCCATCCTCAAAAGCACCTGTTTTGCTTTCGGCGGTGTTTGGAGCAAAAAAGACAAACGTCCAGCTTTTGCTGCCACAGCAAAGGTGCCAGCGGGGAAAAGTGATGCTGGTCCTCACTGCCTCCTGGAACCCCTTCAAATGCCCCAGACAATTTGGCCCTCTCTGCTTTCCTGCGGACTCCATCCTCAAAAGCACCTGTTTTCACTCTCGGAAGCCTCCGGAGCAGAAAAGAGAAACGTCCAGCTTTTGCTGCCACAGCAAAGGTGCCAGCGGGGAAAAGTGATGCTGGTCCTCACTGCCTCCTGGAACCCCTTCAAATGCCCCAGACAATTTGGCCCTCTCTGCTTTCCTGCGGACTCCATCCTCAAAAGCACCTGTTTTCTCTCTCGGCAGCCTCCGGAGCAAAAAAGAGAAACGTCCAGCTTTTGCTGCCACAGCAAAGGTGCCAGCGGGGAAAAGTGATGCTGGTCCTCACTGCCTCCTGGAACCCCTTCAAATGCCCCAGACAATTTGGCCCTCTCTGCTTTCCTGTGGACGCCATCCTCAAAAGCACCTGTTTTCACTCTCGGCAGCCTCCGGAGCAAAAAGAAAAAGGTCCAGCTTTTGCTGCCACAGCAAAGGTGCCAGCGGGGAAAAGTGATGCTGGTCCTCACTGCCTCCTGGAACCCCTTCAAATGCCCCAGACAATTTGGCCCTCTCTGCTTTCCTGCGGACTCCATCCTCAAAAGCACCTGTTTTGCTTTCGGCGGTGTTTGGAGCAAAAAAGACAAACGTCCAGCTTTTGCTGCCACAGCAAAGGTGCCAGCGGGGAAAAGTGATGCTGGTCCTCACTGCCTCCTGGAACCCCTTCAAATGCCCCAGACAATTTGGCCCTCTCTGCTTTCCTGCGGACTCCATCCTCAAAAGCACCTGTTTTCACTCTCGGCAGCCTCAGGAGCAAAAAAGACAAACGTCCAGCTTTTGCTGCCACAGCAAAGGTGCCAGCGGGGAAAAGTGATGCTGGTCCTCACTGCCTCCTGGAACCCCTTCAAATGCCCCAGACAATTTGGCCCTCTCTGCTTTCCTGTGGACGCCATCCTCAAAAGCACCTGTTTTCACTCTCGGCAGCCTCCGGAGCAAAAAAGACAAACGTCCAGCTTTTGCTGCCACAGCAAAGGTGCCAGCGGGGAAAAGTGATGCTGGTCCTCACTGCCTCCTGGAACCCCTTCAAATGCCCCAGACAATTTGGCCCTCTCTGCTTTCCTGCGGACTCCATCCTCAAAAGCACCTGTTTTCGCTTTCGGCGGTGTTTGGAGCAAAAAAGACAAACGTCCAGCTTTTGCTGCCACAGCAAAGGTGCCAGGGGGGAAAAGTGATGCTGGTCCTCACTGCCTCCTGGAACCCCTTCAAATGCCCCAGACAATTTGGCCCTCTCTGCTTTCCTGCGGACTCCATCCTCAAAAGCACCTGTTTTGCTTTCGGCGGTGTTTGGAGCAAAAAAGACAAACGTCCAGCTTTTGCTGCCACAGCAAAGGTGCCAGCGGGGAAAAGTGATGCTGGTCCTCACTGCCTCCTGGAACCCCTTCAAATGCCCCAGACAATTTGGCCCTCTCTGCTTTCCTGCGGACTCCATCCTCAAAAGCACCTGTTTTCACTCTCGGAAGCCTCCGGAGTAGAAAAGAGAAACGTCCAGCTTTTGCTGCCACAGCAAAGGTGCCAGCGGGGAAAAGTGATGCTGGTCCTCACTGCCTCCTGGAACCCCTTCAAATGCCCCAGACAATTTGGCCCTCTCTGCTTTCCTGCGGACTCCATCCTCAAAAGCACCTGTTTTCTCTCTCGGCAGCCTCCGGAGCAAAAAAGACAAACGTCCAGCTTTTGCTGCCACAGCAAAGGTGCCAGCGGGGAAAAGTGATGCTGGTCCTCACTGCCTCCTGGAACCCCTTCAAATGCCCCAGACAATTTGGCCCTCTCTGCTTTCCTGTGGACGCCATCCTCAAAAGCACCTGTTTTCACTCTCGGCAGCCTACAAAGGTCCAGCTTTTGCTGCCACAGCAAAGGTGCCAGCGGGAAAAGTGATGCTGGTCCTCACTACCTCCTGGAACCCCTTCAAATGCCCCAGACAATTTGGCCCTCTCTGCTTTCCTGCGGACTCCATCCTCAAAAGCACCTGTTTTCGCTTTCGGCCGGTGTTTGGAGCAAAAAAGACAAACGTCCAGCTTTTGCTGCCACAGCAAAGGTGCCAGCGGGGAAAAGTGATGCTGGTCCTCACTGCCTCCTGGAACCCCTTCAAATGCCCCAGACAATTTGGCCCTCTCTGCTTTCCTGTGGACTCCATCCTCAAAAGCACCTGTTTTGCTTTCGGCGGTGTTTGGAGCAAAAAAGACAAACGTCCAGCTTTTGCTGCCACAGCAAAGGTGCCAGCGGGGAAAAGTGATGCTGGTCCTCACTGCCTCCTGGAACCCCTTCAAATGCCCCAGACAATTTGGCCCTCTCTGCTTTCCTGCGGACTCCATCCTCAAAAGCACCTGTTTTCACTCTCGGAAGCCTCCGGAGCAAAAAAGACAAACGTCCAGCTTTTGCTGCCACAGCAAAGGTGCCAGCGGGGAAAAGTGATGCTGGTCCTCACTGCCTCCTGGAACCCTTCAAATGCCCCAGACAATTTGGCCCTCTCTGCTTTCCTGCGGACTCCATCATCCTCAAAAGCACCTGTTTTCGCTTTCGGCGGTGTTTGGAGCAAAAAAGACAAACGTCCAGCTTTTGCTGCCACAGCAAAGGTGCCAGCGGGGAAAAGTGATGCTGGTCCTCACTGCCTCCTGGAACCCCTTCAAATGCCCCAGACAATTTGGCCCTCTCTGCTTTCCTGCGGACTCCATCCTCAAAAGCACCTGTTTTGCTTTCGGCGGTGTTTGGAGCAAAAAAGACAAACGTCCAGCTTTTGCTGCCACAGCAAAGGTGCCAGCGGGGAAAAGTGATGCTGGTCCTCACTGCCTCCTGGAACCCCTTCAAATGCCCCAGACAATTTGGCCCTCTCTGCTTTCCTGCGGACTCCATCCTCAAAAGCACCTGTTTTCACTCTCGGAAGCCTCCGGAGCAGAAAAGAGAAACGTCCAGCTTTTGCTGCCACAGCAAAGGTGCCAGCGGGGAAAAGTGATGCTGGTCCTCACTGCCTCCTGGAACCCCTTCAAATGCCCCAGACAATTTGGCCCTCTCTGCTTTCCTGCGGACTCCATCCTCAAAAGCACCTGTTTTCTCTCTCGGCAGCCTCCGGAGCAAAAAAGACAAACGTCCAGCTTTTGCTGCCACAGCAAAGGTGCCAGCGGGGAAAAGTGATGCTGGTCCTCACTGCCTCCTGGAACCCCTTCAAATGCCCCAGACAATTTGGCCCTCTCTGCTTTCCTGCGGACTCCATCCTCAAAAGCACCTGTTTTCACTCTTGGCAGCCTCCGGAGCAAAAAAGACAAAGGTCCAGCTTTTGCTGCCACAGCAAAGGTGCCAGCGGGGAAAAGTGATGCTGGTCCTCACTACCTCCTGGAACCCCTTCAAATGCCCCAGACAATTTGGCCCTCTCTGCTTTCCTGCGGACTCCATCCTCAAAAGCACCTGTTTTCGCTTTCGGCGGTGTTTGGAGCAAAAAAGACAAACGTCCAGCTTTTGCTGCCACAGCAAAGGTGCCAGCGGGGAAAAGTGATGCTGGTCCTCACTGCCTCCTGGAACCCCTTCAAATGCCCCAGACAATTTGGCCCTCTCTGCTTTCCTGCGGACTCCATCCTCAAAAGCACCTGTTTTGCTTTCGGCGGTGTTTGGAGCAAAAAAGACAAACGTCCAGCTTTTGCTGCCACAGCAAAGGTGCCAGCGGGGAAAAGTGATGCTGGTCCTCACTGCCTCCTGGAACCCCTTCAAATGCCCCAGACAATTTGGCCCTCTCTGCTTTCCTGCGGACTCCATCCTCAAAAGCACCTGTTTTCACTCTCGGAAGCCTCTGGAGCAGAAAAGAGAAACGTCCAGCTTTTGCTGCCACAGCAAAGGTGCCAGCGGGGAAAAGTGATGCTGGTCCTCACTGCCTCCTGGAACCCCTTCAAATGCCCCAGACAATTTGGCCCTCTCTGCTTTCCTGCGGACTCCATCCTCAAAAGCACCTTTTTTCACTCTCGGCAGCCTCCGGAGCAAACGAGAGAAAAGTCCAGCTTTTGCTGCCACAGCAAAGGTGCCAGTGGGGAAAAGTGATGCTGGTCCTCACTGCCTCCTGGAACCCCTTCAAATGCCCCAGACAATTTGGCCCTCTCTGCTTTCCTGTGGACTCTATCCTCAAAAGCACCTGTTTTCACTCTCGGCAGCCTCCGGAGCAAAAAAGACAAACGTCCAGCTTTTGCTGCCACAGCAAAGGTGCCAGCGGGGAAAAGTGATGCTGGTCCTCACTGCCTCCTGGAACCCCTTCAAATGCCCCAGACAATTTGGCCCTCTCTGCTTTCCTGCGGACTCCATCCTCAAAAGCACCTGTTTTCGCTTTCGGCGGTGTTTTGAGCAAAAAAGACAAACGTCCAGCTTTTGCTGCCACAGCAAAGGTGCCAGGGGGGAAAAGTGATGCTGGTCCTCACTGCCTCCTGGAACCCCTTCAAATGCCCCAGACAATTTGGCCCTCTCTGCTTTCCTGCGGACTCCATCCTCAAAAGCACCTGTTTTGCTTTCGGCGGTGTTTGGAGCAAAAAAGACAAACGTCCAGCTTTTGCTGTCACAGCAAAGGTGCCAGCGGGGAAAAGTGATGCTGGTCCTCACTGCCTCCTGGAACCCCTTCAAATGCCCCAGACAATTTGGCCCTCTCTGCTTTCCTGCGGACTCCATCCTCAAAAGCACCTGTTTTCACTCTCGGAAGCCTCCGGAGCGGAAAAGAGAAACGTCCAGCTTTTGCTGCCACAGCAAAGGTGCCAGCGGGGAAAAGTGATGCTGGTCCTCACTGCCTCCTGGAACCCCTTCAAATGCCCCAGACAATTTGGCCCTCTCTGCTTTCCTGCGGACTCCATCCTCAAAAGCACCTGTTTTCTCTCTCGGCAGCCTCCGGAGCAAAAAAGACAAACGTCCAGCTTTTGCTGCCACAGCAAAGGTGCCAGCGGGGAAAAGTGATGCTGGTCCTCACTGCCTCCTGGAACCCCTTCAAATGCCCCAGACAATTTGGCCCTCTCTGCTTTCCTGTGGACGCCATCCTCAAAAGCACCTGTTTTCACTCTCGGCAGCCTCCGGAGCAAAAAAGACAAAGGTCCAGCTTTTGCTGCCACAGCAAAGGTGCCAGCGGGGAAAAGTGATGCTGGTCCTCACTGCCTCCTGGAACCCCTTCAAATGCCCCAGACAATTTGGCCCTCTCTGCTTTCCTGCGGACTCCATCCTCAAAAGCACCTGTTTTGCTTTCGGCGGTGTTTGGAGCAAAAAAGACAAACGTCCAGCTTTTGCTGCCACAGCAAAGGTGCCAGCGGGGAAAAGTGATGCTGGTCCTCACTGCCTCCTGGAACCCCTTCAAATGCCCCAGACAATTTGGCCCTCTCTGCTTTCCTGCGGACTCCATCCTCAAAAGCACCTGTTTTCACTCTCGGAAGCCTCTGGAGCAGAAAAGAGAAACGTCCAGCTTTTGCTGCCACAGCAAAGGTGCCAGCGGGGAAAAGTGATGCTGGTCCTCACTGCCTCCTGGAACCCCTTCAAATGCCCCAGACAATTTGGCCCTCTCTGCTTTCCTGCGGACTCCATCCTCAAAAGCACCTGTTTTCACTCTCGGCAGCCTCAGGAGCAAAAAAGACAAACGTCCAGCTTTTGCTGCCACAGCAAAGGTGCCAGCGGGGAAAAGTGATGCTGGTCCTCACTGCCTCCTGGAACCCCTTCAAATGCCCCAGACAATTTGGCCCTCTCTGCTTTCCTGTGGACGCCATCCTCAAAAGCACCTGTTTTCACTCTCGGCAGCCTCCGGAGCAAAAAAGACAAACGTCCAGCTTTTGCTGCCACAGCAAAGGTGCCAGCGGGGAAAAGTGATGCTGGTCCTCACTGCCTCCTGGAACCCCTTCAAATGCCCCAGACAATTTGGCCCTCTCTGCTTTCCTGCGGACTCCATCCTCAAAAGCACCTGTTTTCGCTTTCGGCGGTGTTTGGAGCAAAAAAGACAAACGTCCAGCTTTTGCTGCCACAGCAAAGGTGCCAGGGGGGAAAAGTGATGCTGGTCCTCACTGCCTCCTGGAACCCCTTCAAATGCCCCAGACAATTTGGCCCTCTCTGCTTTCCTGCGGACTCCATCCTCAAAAGCACCTGTTTTGCTTTCGGCGGTGTTTGGAGCAAAAAAGACAAACGTCCAGCTTTTGCTGCCACAGCAAAGGTGCCAGCGGGGAAAAGTGATGCTGGTCCTCACTGCCTCCTGGAACCCCTTCAAATGCCCCAGACAATTTGGCCCTCTCTGCTTTCCTGCGGACTCCATCCTCAAAAGCACCTGTTTTCACTCTCGGAAGCCTCCGGAGTAGAAAAGAGAAACGTCCAGCTTTTGCTGCCACAGCAAAGGTGCCAGCGGGGAAAAGTGATGCTGGTCCTCACTGCCTCCTGGAACCCCTTCAAATGCCCCAGACAATTTGGCCCTCTCTGCTTTCCTGCGGACTCCATCCTCAAAAGCACCTGTTTTCTCTCTCGGCAGCCTCCGGAGCAAAAAAGACAAACGTCCAGCTTTTGCTGCCACAGCAAAGGTGCCAGCGGGGAAAAGTGATGCTGGTCCTCACTGCCTCCTGGAACCCCTTCAAATGCCCCAGACAATTTGGCCCTCTCTGCTTTCCTGTGGACGCCATCCTCAAAAGCACCTGTTTTCACTCTCGGCAGCCTCCGGAGCAAAAAAGACAAAGGTCCAGCTTTTGCTGCCACAGCAAAGGTGCCAGCGGGGAAAAGTGATGCTGGTCCTCACTACCTCCTGGAACCCCTTCAAATGCCCCAGACAATTTGGCCCTCTCTGCTTTCCTGCGGACTCCATCCTCAAAAGCACCTGTTTTCGCTTTCGGCGGTGTTTGGAGCAAAAAAGACAAACGTCCAGCTTTTGCTGCCACAGCAAAGGTGCCAGCGGGGAAAAGTGATGCTGGTCCTCACTGCCTCCTGGAACCCCTTCAAATGCCCCAGACAATTTGGCCCTCTCTGCTTTCCTGCGGACTCCATCCTCAAAAGCACCTGTTTTGCTTTCGGCGGTGTTTGGAGCAAAAAAGACAAACGTCCAGCTTTTGCTGCCACAGCAAAGGTGCCAGCGGGGAAAAGTGATGCTGGTCCTCACTGCCTCCTGGAACCCCTTCAAATGCCCCAGACAATTTGGCCCTCTCTGCTTTCCTGCGGACTCCATCCTCAAAAGCACCTGTTTTCACTCTCGGAAGCCTCTGGAGCAGAAAAGAGAAACGTCCAGCTTTTGCTGCCACAGCAAAGGTGCCAGCGGGGAAAAGTGATGCTGGTCCTCACTGCCTCCTGGAACCCCTTCAAATGCCCCAGACAATTTGGCCCTCTCTGCTTTCCTGCGGACTCCATCCTCAAAAGCACCTGTTTTCACTCTCGGCAGCCTCCGGAGCAAACGAGAGAAACGTCCAGCTTTTGCTGCCACAGCAAAGGTGCCAGCGGGGAAAAGTGATGCTGGTCCTCACTGCCTCCTGGAACCCCTTCAAATGCCCCAGACAATTTGGCCCTCTCTGCTTTCCTGCGGACTCCATCCTCAAAAGCACCTGTTTTCACTCTCGGAAGCCTCCGGAGCAGAAAAGAGAAACGTCCAGCTTTTGCTGCCACAGCAAAGGTGCCAGCGGGGAAAAGTGATGCTGGTCCTCACTGCCTCCTGGAACCCCTTCAAATGCCCCAGACAATTTGGCCCTCTCTGCTTTCCTGCGGACTCCATCCTCAAAAGCACCTGTTTTCTCTCTCGGCAGCCTCCGGAGCAAAAAAGACAAACGTCCAGCTTTTGCTGCCACAGCAAAGGTGCCAGCGGGGAAAAGTGATGCTGGTCCTCACTGCCTCCTGGAACCCCTTCAAATGCCCCAGACAATTTGGCCCTCTCTGCTTTCCTGCGGACTCCATCCTCAAAAGCACCTGTTTTCACTCTCGGCAGCCTCCGGAGCAAAAAAGACAAACGTCCAGCTTTTGGTGCCACAGCAAAGGTGCCAGCGGGGAAAAGTGATGCTGGTCCTCACTGCCTCCTGGAACCCCTTCAAATGCCCCAGACAATTTGGCCCTCTCTGCTTTCCTGCGGACTCCATCCTCAAAAGCACCTGTTTTCGCTTTCGGCGGTGTTAAGAGCAAAAAAGACAAACATCCAGCTTTTGCTGCCACAGCAAAGGTGCCAGCGGGGAAAAGTGATGCTGGTCCTCACTGCCTCCTGGAACCCCTTCAAATGCCCCAGACAATTTGGCCCTCTCTGCTTTCCTGCGGACTCCATCCTCAAAAGCACCTGTTTTCACTCTCGGCAGCCTCCGGAGCAAAAAAGAGAAACGTCCAGCTTTTGCTGCCACAGCAAAGGTGCCAGCGGGGAAAAGTGATGCTGGTCCTCACTGCCTCCTGGAACCCCTTCAAATGCCCCAGACAATTTGGCCTTCTCTGCTTTCCTGCGGACTCTATCCTCAAAAGCACCTGTTTTAACTCTCGGCAGCCTCCGGAGCAGAAAAGACAAACGTCCAGCTTTTGCTGCCACAGCAAAGGTGCTAGCGGGGAAAAGTGATGCTGGTCCTCACTGCCTCCTGGAACCCCTTCAAATGCCCCAGACAATTTGGCCCTCTCTGCTTTCCTGCGGACTCCATCTCAAAGCACCTGTTTTCTCTCTCGGCAGCCTCCGGAGCAAAAAAGACAAACGTCCAGCTTTTGCTGCCACAAGAAAGGTGCCAGCGGGGAAAAGTGATGCTGGTCCTCACTGCCTCCTGGAACCCCTTCAAATGCCCCAGACAATTTGGCCCTCTCTGCTTTCCTGCGGACTCCATCCTCAAAAGCACCTGTTTTCACTCTCAGAAGCCTCCGGAGCAGAAAGAGAAACGTCCAGCTTTTGCTGCCACAGCAAAGGTGCCAGCGGGAAAAATGATGCTGGTCCTCACTGCCTCCTGGAACCCTTCAAATGCCCCAGACAATTTGGCCCTCTCTGCTTTCCTGCGGACTCCATCCTCAAAAGCACCTGTTTTCTCTCTCGGCAGCCTCCGGAGCAAAAAAGACAAACGTCCAGCTTTTGCTGCCACAGCAAAGGTGCCAGCGGGGAAAAGTGATGCTGGTCCTCACTGCCTCCTGGAACCCCTTCAAATGCCCCAGACAATTTGGCCCTCTCTGCTTTCCTGTGGACGCCATCCTCAAAAGCACCTGTTTTCACTCTCGGCAGCCTCCGGAGCAAAAAAGACAAAGGTCCAGCTTTTGCTGCCACAGCAAGGTGCCAGCGGGAAAAGTGATGCTGGTCCTCACTACCTCCTGGAACCCCTTCAAATGCCCCAGACAATTTGGCCCTCTCTGCTTTCCTGCGGACTCCATCCTCAAAAGCACCTGTTTTCGCTTTCGGCGGTGTTTGGAGCAAAAAAGACAAACGTCCAGCTTTTGCTGCCACAGCAAAGGTGCCAGCGGGGAAAAGTGATGCTGGTCCTCACTGCCTCCTGGAACCCCCTTCAAATGCCCCAGACAATTTGGCCCTCTCTGCTTTCCTGCGGACTCCATCCTCAAAAGCACCTGTTTTGCTTTCGGCGGTGTTTGGAGCAAAAAAGACAAACGTCCAGCTTTTGCTGCCACAGCAAAGGTGCCAGCGGGGAAAGTGATGCTGGTCCTCACTGCCTCCTGGAACCCCTTCAAATGCCCCAGACAATTTGGCCCTCTCTGCTTTCCTGCGGACTCCATCCTCAAAAGCACCTGTTTTCACTCTCGGAAGCCCTGGAGCAGAAAAGAGAAAACGTCCAGCTTTGCTGCCACAGCAAAGGTGCCAGCGGGGAAAAGTGATGCTGGTCCTCACTGCCTCCTGGAACCCCTTCAAATGCCCCAGACAATTTGGCCCTCTCTGCTTTCCTGCGGACTCCATCCTCAAAAGCACCTGTTTTCACTCTCGGCAGCCTCCGAGCAAACGAGAGAAACGTCCAGCTTTTGCTGCCACAGCAAAGGTGCCATCGGGGAAAAGTGATGCTGGTCCTCACTGCCTCCTGGAACCCCTTCAAATGCCCCAGACAATTTGGCCCTCTCTGCTTCCTGCGGACTCCATCCTCAAAAAGCACCTGTTTTCCACTCTGGAAGCCTCCGGAGCAGAAAGGCAGAAAAGAGAAACGTCCAGCTTTTGCTGCCACAGCAAAGGTGCCAGCGGGGAAAAGTGATGCTGGTCCTCACTGCCTCCTGGAACCCCTTCAAATGCCCCAGACAATTTGGCCCTCTCTGCTTTCCTGCGGACTCCATCCTCAAAAGCACCTGTTTTCTCTCTCGGCAGCCTCCGGAGCAAAAAAGACAAACGTCCAGCTTTTGCTGCCACAGCAAAGGTGCCAGCGGGGAAAAGTGATGCTGGTCCTCACTGCCTCCTGGAACCCCTTCAAATGCCCCAGACAATTTGGCCCTCTCTGCTTTCCTGCGGACTCCATCCTCAAAAGCACCTGTTTTCACTCTCGGCAGCCTCCGGAGCAAAAAAGAGAAACGTCCAGCTTTTGCTGCCACAGCAAAGGTGCCAGCGGGGAAAAGTGATGCTGGTCCTCACTGCCTCCTGGAACCCCTTCAAATGCCCCAGACAATTTGGCCTTCTCTGCTTTCCTGCGGACTCTATCCTCAAAAGCACCTGTTTTAACTCTCGGCAGCCTCCGGAGCAGAAAAGACAAACGTCCAGCTTTTGCTGCCACAGCAAAGGTGCTAGCGGGGAAAAGTGATGCTGGTCCTCACTGCCTCCTGGAACCCCTTCAAATGCCCCAGACAATTTGGCCCTCTCTGCTTTCCTGTGGACTCTATCCTCAAAAGCACCTGTTTTCACTCTCGGCAGCCTCCGGAGCAGAAAAGAGAAACGTCCAGCTTTTGCTGCCACAGCAAAGGTGCCAGCGGGGAAAAGTGATGCTGGTCCTCACTGCCTCCTGGAACCCCTTCAAATGCCCCAGACAATTTGGCCCTCTCTGCTTTCCTGCGGACTCCATCCTCAAAAGCACCTGTTTTGCTTTCGGCGGTGTTTGGAGCAAAAAAGACAAACGTCCAGCTTTTGCTGCCACAGCAAAGGTGCCAGCGGGGAAAAGTGATGCTGGTCCTCACTGCCTCCTGGAACCCCTTCAAATGCCCCAGACAATTTGGCCCTCTCTGCTTTCCTGCGGACTCCATCCTCAAAAGCACCTGTTTTCACTCTCGGAAGCCTCCGGAGCAGAAAAGAGAAACGTCCAGCTTTTGCTGCCACAGCAAAGGTGCCAGCGGGGAAAAGTGATGCTGGTCCTCACTGCCTCCTGGAACCCCTTCAAATGCCCCAGACAATTTGGCCCTCTCTGCTTTCCTGCGGACTCCATCCTCAAAAGCACCTGTTTTCTCTCTCGGCAGCCTCCGGAGCAAAAAAGACAAACGTCCAGCTTTTGCTGCCACAGCAAAGGTGCCAGCGGGGAAAAGTGATGCTGGTCCTCACTGCCTCCTGGAACCCCTTCAAATGCCCCAGACAATTTGGCCCTCTCTGCTTTCCTGTGGACGCCATCCTCAAAAGCACCTGTTTTCACTCTCGGCAGCCTCCGGAGCAAAAAAGACAAAGGTCCAGCTTTTGCTGCCACAGCAAAGGTGCCAGCGGGGAAAAGTGATGCTGGTCCTCACTACCTCCTGGAACCCCTTCAAATGCCCCAGACAATTTGGCCCTCTCTGCTTTCCTGCGGACTCCATCCTCAAAAGCACCTGTTTTCGCTTTCGGCGGTGTTTGGAGCAAAAAAGACAAACGTCCAGCTTTTGCTGCCACAGCAAAGGTGCCAGCGGGGAAAAGTGATGCTGGTCCTCACTGCCTCCTGGAACCCCTTCAAATGCCCCAGACAATTTGGCCCTCTCTGCTTTCCTGCGGACTCCATCCTCAAAAGCACCTGTTTTGCTTTCGGCGGTGTTTGGAGCAAAAAAGACAAACGTCCAGCTTTTGCTGCCACAGCAAAGGTGCCAGCGGGGAAAAGTGATGCTGGTCCTCACTGCCTCCTGGAACCCCTTCAAATGCCCCAGACAATTTGGCCCTCTCTGCTTTCCTGCGGACTCCATCCTCAAAAGCACCTGTTTTCACTCTCGGAAGCCTCTGGAGCAGAAAAGAGAAACGTCCAGCTTTTGCTGCCACAGCAAAGGTGCCAGCGGGGAAAAGTGATGCTGGTCCTCACTGCCTCCTGGAACCCCTTCAAATGCCCCAGACAATTTGGCCCTCTCTGCTTTCCTGCGGACTCCATCCTCAAAAGCACCTGTTTTCACTCTCGGCAGCCTCCGGAGCAAACGTGAGAAACGTCCAGCTTTTGCTGCCACAGCAAAGGTGCCATCGGGGAAAAGTGATGCTGGTCCTCACTGCCTCCTGGAACCCCTTCAAATGCCCCAGACAATTTGGCCCTCTCTGCTTTCCTGCGGACTCCATCCTCAAAAGCACCTGTTTTCACTCTCGGCAGCCTCCGGAGCAAACGAGAGAAACGTCCAGCTTTTGCTGCCACAGCAAAGGTGCCATCGGGGAAAAGTGATGCTGGTCCTCACTGCCTCCTGGAACCCCTTCAAATGCCCCAGACAATTTGGCCCTCTCTGCTTTCCTGCGGACTCCATCCTCAAAAGCACCTGTTTTCACTCTCGGAAGCCTCCGGAGCAGAAAAGAGAAACGTCCAGCTTTTGCTGCCACAGCAAAGGTGCCAGCGGGGAAAAGTGATGCTGGTCCTCACTGCCTCCTGGAACCCCTTCAAATGCCCCAGACAATTTGGCCCTCTCTGCTTTCCTGCGGACTCCATCCTCAAAAGCACCTGTTTTCTCTCTCGGCAGCCTCCGGAGCAAAAAAGACAAACGTCCAGCTTTTGCTGCCACAGCAAAGGTGCCAGCGGGGAAAAGTGATGCTGGTCCTCACTGCCTCCTGGAACCCCTTCAAATGCCCCAGACAATTTGGCCCTCTCTGCTTTCCTGCGGACTCCATCCTCAAAAGCACCTGTTTTCACTCTCGGCAGCCTCCGGAGCAAAAAAGACAAACGTCCAGCTTTTGGTGCCACAGCAAAGGTGCCAGCGGGGAAAAGTGATGCTGGTCCTCACTGCCTCCTGGAACCCCTTCAAATGCCCCAGACAATTTGGCCCTCTCTGCTTTCCTGCGGACTCCATCCTCAAAAGCACCTGTTTTCGCTTTCGGCGGTGTTAAGAGCAAAAAAGACAAACATCCAGCTTTTGCTGCCACAGCAAAGGTGCCAGCGGGGAAAAGTGATGCTGGTCCTCACTGCCTCCTGGAACCCCTTCAAATGCCCCAGACAATTTGGCCCTCTCTGCTTTCCTGCGGACTCCATCCTCAAAAGCACCTGTTTTCACTCTCGGCAGCCTCCGGAGCAAAAAAGAGAAACGTCCAGCTTTTGCTGCCACAGCAAAGGTGCCAGCGGGGAAAAGTGATGCTGGTCCTCACTGCCTCCTGGAACCCCTTCAAATGCCCCAGACAATTTGGCCTTCTCTGCTTTCCTGCGGACTCTATCCTCAAAAGCACCTGTTTTAACTCTCGGCAGCCTCCGGAGCAGAAAAGACAAACGTCCAGCTTTTGCTGCCACAGCAAAGGTGCTAGCGGGGAAAAGTGATGCTGGTCCTCACTGCCTCCTGGAACCCCTTCAAATGCCCCAGACAATTTGGCCCTCTCTGCTTTCCTGTGGACTCTATCCTCAAAAGCACCTGTTTTCACTCTCAGCAGCCTCCGGAGCAGAAAAGAGAAACATCCAGCTTTTGCTGCCACAGCAAAGGTGCCAGCGGGGAAAAGTGATGCTGGTCCTCACTGCCTCCTGGAACCCCTTCAAATGCCCCAGACAATTTGGCCCTCTCTGCTTTCCTGCGGACTCCATCCTCAAAAGCACCTGTTTTGCTTTCGGCGGTGTTTGGAGCAAAAAAGACAAACGTCCAGCTTTTGCTGCCACAGCAAAGGTGCCAGCGGGGAAAAGTGATGCTGGTCCTCACTGCCTCCTGGAACCCCTTCAAATGCCCCAGACAATTTGGCCCTCTCTGCTTTCCTGCGGACTCCATCCTCAAAAGCACCTGTTTTCACTCTCGGAAGCCTCCGGAGCAGAAAAGAGAAACGTCCAGCTTTTGCTGCCACAGCAAAGGTGCCAGCGGGGAAAAGTGATGCTGGTCCTCACTGCCTCCTGGAACCCCTTCAAATGCCCCAGACAATTTGGCCCTCTCTGCTTTCCTGCGGACTCCATCCTCAAAAGCACCTGTTTTCTCTCTCGGCAGCCTCCGGAGCAAAAAAGACAAACGTCCAGCTTTTGCTGCCACAGCAAAGGTGCCAGCGGGGAAAAGTGATGCTGGTCCTCACTGCCTCCTGGAACCCCTTCAAATGCCCCAGACAATTTGGCCCTCTCTGCTTTCCTGTGGACGCCATCCTCAAAAGCACCTGTTTTCACTCTCGGCAGCCTCCGGAGCAAAAAAGACAAAGGTCCAGCTTTTGCTGCCACAGCAAAGGTGCCAGCGGGGAAAAGTGATGCTGGTCCTCACTACCTCCTGGAACCCCTTCAAATGCCCCAGACAATTTGGCCCTCTCTGCTTTCCTGCGGACTCCATCCTCAAAAGCACCTGTTTTCGCTTTCGGCGGTGTTTGGAGCAAAAAAGACAAACGTCCAGCTTTTGCTGCCACAGCAAAGGTGCCAGCGGGGAAAAGTGATGCTGGTCCTCACTGCCTCCTGGAACCCCTTCAAATGCCCCAGACAATTTGGCCCTCTCTGCTTTCCTGCGGACTCCATCCTCAAAAGCACCTGTTTTCACTCTCGGAAGCCTCTGGAGCAGAAAAGAGAAACGTCCAGCTTTTGCTGCCACAGCAAAGGTGCCAGCGGGGAAAAGTGATGCTGGTCCTCACTGCCTCCTGGAACCCCTTCAAATGCCCCAGACAATTTGGCCCTCTCTGCTTTCCTGCGGACTCCATCCTCAAAAGCACCTGTTTTCACTCTCGGCAGCCTCCGGAGCAAACGAGAGAAACGTCCAGCTTTTGCTGCCACAGCAAAGGTGCCATCGGGGAAAAGTGATGCTGGTCCTCACTGCCTCCTGGAACCCCTTCAAATGCCCCAGACAATTTGGCCCTCTCTGCTTTCCTGCGGACTCCATCCTCAAAAGCACCTGTTTTCTCTCTCGGCAGCCTCCGGAGCAGAAAAGACAAACGTCCAGCTTTTGCTGCCACAGCAAAGGTGCCAGCGGGGAAAAGTGATGCTGGTCCTCACTGCCTCCTGGAACCCCTTCAAATGCCCCAGACAATTTGGCCCTCTCTGCTTTCCTGCGGACTCCATCCTCAAAAGCACCTGTTTTCACTCTCGGCAGCCTCCGGAGCAAAAAAGACAAACGTCCAGCTTTTGGTGCCACAGCAAAGGTGCCAGCGGGGAAAAGTGATGCTGGTCCTCACTGCCTCCTGGAACCCCTTCAAATGCCCCAGACAATTTGGCCCTCTCTGCTTTCCTGCGGACTCCATCCTCAAAAGCACCTGTTTTCACTCTCGGCAGCCTCCGGAGCAAAAAAGAGAAACGTCCAGCTTTTGCTGCCACAGCAAAGGTGCCAGCGGGGAAAAGTGATGCTGGTCCTCACTGCCTCCTGGAACCCCTTCAAATGCCCCAGACAATTTGGCCTTCTCTGCTTTCCTGCGGACTCTATCCTCAAAAGCACCTGTTTTAACTCTCGGCAGCCTCCGGAGCAGAAAAGAGAAACGTCCAGCTTTTGCTGCCACAGCAAAGGTGCTAGCGGGGAAAAGTGATGCTGGTCCTCACTGCCTCCTGGAACCCCTTCAAATGCCCCAGACAATTTGGCCCTCTCTGCTTTCCTGTGGACTCTATCCTCAAAAGCACCTGTTTTCACTCTCGGCAGCCTCCGGAGCAGAAAAGAGAAACGTCCAGCTTTTGCTGCCACAGCAAAGGTGCCAGCGGGGAAAAGTGATGCTGGTCCTCACTGCCTCCTGGAACCCCTTCAAATGCCCCAGACAATTTGGCCCTCTCTGCTTTCCTGCGGACTCCATCCTCAAAAGCACCTGTTTTCACTCTCGGCAGCCTCCGGAGCAAAAAAGACAAACGTCCAGCTTTTGCTGCCACAGCAAAGGTGCCAGCGGGGAAAAGTGATGCTGGTCCTCACTGCCTCCTGGAACCCCTTCAAATGCCCCAGACAATTTGGCCCTCTCTGCTTTCCTGCGGACTCCATCCTCAAAAGCACCTGTTTTCGCTTTCGGCGGTGTTTTGAGCAAAAAAGACAAACGTCCAGCTTTTGCTGCCACAGCAAAGGTGCCAGCGGGGAAAAGTGATGCTGGTCCTCACTGCCTCCTGGAACCCCTTCAAATGCCCCAGACAATTTGGCCCTCTCTGCTTTCCTGCGGACTCCATCCTCAAAAGCACCTGTTTTGCTTTCGGCGGTGTTTGGAGCAAAAAAGACAAACGTCCAGCTTTTGCTGCCACAGCAAAGGTGCCAGCGGGGAAAAGTGATGCTGGTCCTCACTGCCTCCTGGAACCCCTTCAAATGCCCCAGACAATTTGGCCCTCTCTGCTTTCCTGCGGACTCCATCCTCAAAAGCACCTGTTTTCACTCTCGGCAGCCTCCGGAGCAAAAAAGAGAAACGTCCAGCTTTTGCTGCCACAGCAAAGGTGCCAGCGGGGAAAAGTGATGCTGGTCCTCACTGCCTCCTGGAACCCCTTCAAATGCCCCAGACAATTTGGCCTTCTCTGCTTTCCTGCGGACTCTATCCTCAAAAGCACCTGTTTTAACTCTCGGCAGCCTCCGGAGCAGAAAAGACAAACGTCCAGCTTTTGCTGCCACAGCAAAGGTGCTAGCGGGGAAAAGTGATGCTGGTCCTCACTGCCTCCTGGAACCCCTTCAAATGCCCCAGACAATTTGGCCCTCTCTGCTTTCCTGTGGACTCTATCCTCAAAAGCACCTGTTTTCACTCTCGGCAGCCTCCGGAGCAGAAAAGAGAAACGTCCAGCTTTTGCTGCCACAGCAAAGGTGCCAGCGGGGAAAAGTGATGCTGGTCCTCACTGCCTCCTGGAACCCCTTCAAATGCCCCAGACAATTTGGCCCTCTCTGCTTTCCTGCGGACTCCATCCTCAAAAGCACCTGTTTTCACTCTCGGCAGCCTCCGGAGCAAAAAAGACAAACGTCCAGCTTTTGCTGCCACAGCAAAGGTGCCAGCGGGGAAAAGTGATGCTGGTCCTCACTGCCTCCTGGAACCCCTTCAAATGCCCCAGACAATTTGGCCCTCTCTGCTTTCCTGCGGACTCCATCCTCAAAAGCACCTGTTTTCGCTTTCGGCGGTGTTTTGAGCAAAAAAGACAAACGTCCAGCTTTTGCTGCCACAGCAAAGGTGCCAGCGGGGAAAAGTGATGCTGGTCCTCACTGCCTCCTGGAACCCCTTCAAATGCCCCAGACAATTTGGCCCTCTCTGCTTTCCTGCGGACTCCATCCTCAAAAGCACCTGTTTTGCTTTCGGCGGTGTTTGGAGCAAAAAAGACAAACGTCCAGCTTTTGCTGCCACAGCAAAGGTGCCAGCGGGGAAAAGTGATGCTGGTCCTCACTGCCTCCTGGAACCCCTTCAAATGCCCCAGACAATTTGGCCCTCTCTGCTTTCCTGCGGACTCCATCCTCAAAAGCACCTGTTTTCACTCTCGGCAGCCTCCGGAGCAAACGAGAGAAACGTCCAGGTTTTGCTGCCACAGCAAAGGTGCCATCAGGGAAAAGTGATGCTGGTCCTCACTGCCTCCTGGAACCCCTTCAAATGCCCCAGACAATTTGGCCCTCTCTGCTTTCCTGCGGACTCCATCCTCAAAAGCACCTGTTTTCACTCTCGGCAGCCTCCGGATCAAAAAAGACAAACGTCCAGCTTTTGGTGCCACAGCAAAGGTGCCATCGGGGAAAAGTGATGCTGGTCCTCACTGCCTCCTGGAACCCCTTCAAATGCCCCAGACAATTTGGCCCTCTCTGCTTTCCTGCGGACTCCATCCTCAAAAGCACCTGTTTTCGCTTTCGGCGGTGTTAAGAGCAAAAAAGACAAACATCCAGCTTTTGCTGCCACAGCAAAGGTGCCAGCGGGGAAAAGTGATGCTGGTCCTCACTGCCTCCTGGAACCCCTTCAAATGCCCCAGACAATTTGGCCCTCTCTGCTTTCCTGCGGACTCCATCCTCAAAAGCACCTGTTTTCACTCTCGGCAGCCTCCGGAGCAAAAAAGACAAACGTCCAGCTTTTGCTGCCACAGCAAAGGTGCCAGCGGGGAAAAGTGATGCTGGTCCTCACTGCCTCCTGGAACCCCTTCAAATGCCCCAGACAATTTGGCCTTCTCTGCTTTCCTGCGGACTCTATCCTCAAAAGCACCTGTTTTCACTCTCGGCAGCCTCCGGAGCAGAAAAGAAAAACGTCCAGCTTTTGCTGCCACAGCAAAGGTGCCAGCGGGGAAAAGTGATGCTGGTCCTCACTGCCTCCTGGAACCCGTTCTAATGCCCCAGACAATTTGGCCCTCTCTGCTTTCCTGTGGACTCTATCCTCAAAAGCACCTGTTTTCACTCTCGGCAGCCTCCGTAGCAGAAAAGACAAACGTCCAGCTTTTGCTGCCACAGCAAAGGTGCCAGCGGGGAAAAGTGATGCTGGTCCTCACTGCCTCCTGGAACCCCTTCAAATGCCCCAGACAATTTGGCCCTCTCTGCTTTCCTGCGGACTCCATCCTCAAAAGCACCTGTTTTCACTCTCGGCAGCCTCCGGAGCAAAAAAGACAAACGTCCAGCTTTTGCTGCCACAAGAAAGGTGCCAGCGAGGAAAAGTGATGCTGGTCCTTACTGCCTCCTGGAACCCCTGCAAATGCCCCAGACAATTTGGCCCTCTCTGCTTTCCTGCGGACTCCATCCTCAAAAGCACCTGTTTTCACTCTCGGCAGCCTCCGGAGCAAAAAAGACAAACGTCCAGCTTTTGCTGCCACAGCAAAGGTGCCAGCGGGGAAAAGTGATGCTGGTCCTCACTGCCTCCTGGAACCCCTTCAAATGCCCCAGACAATTTGGCCTTCTCTGCTTTCCTGCGGACTCTATCCTCAAAAGCACCTGTTTTCACTCTCGGCAGCCTCCGGAGCAGAAAAGACAAACGTCCAGCTTTTGCTGCCACAGCAAAGGTGCCAGCGGGGAAAAGTGATGCTGGTCCTCACTGCCTCCTGGAACCCCTTCAAATGCCCCAGACAATTTGGCCCTCTCTGCTTTCCTGTGGACTCTATCCTCAAAAGCACCTGTTTTCACTCTCGGCAGCCTCAGGAGCAAAAAAGACAAAAGTCCAGCTTTTGCTGCCACAGCAAAGGTGCCAGCGGGGAAAAGTGATGCTGGTCCTCACTGCCTCCTGGAACCCCTTCAAATGCCCCAGACAATTTGGCCCTCTCTGCTTTCCTGCGGACTCCATCCTCAAAAGCACCTGTTTTCACTCTCGGCAGCCTCCGGAGCAAAAAAGACAAACGTCCATCTTTTGGTGCCACAGCAAAGGTGCCAGCGGGGAAAAGTGATGCTGGTCCTCACTGCCTCCTGGAACCCCTTCAAATGCCCCAGACAATTTGGCCCTCTCTGCTTTCCTGCGGACTCCATCCTCAAAAGCACCTGTTTTCACTCTCGGCAGCCTCCGGAGCAAAAAAGACAAACGTCCAGCTTTTGCTGCCACAAGAAATGTGCCAGCGAGGAAAAGTGATGCTGGTCCTCACTGCCTCCTGGAACCCCTTCAAATGCCCCAGACAATTTGGCCCTCTCTGCTTTCCTGCGGACTCCATCCTCAAAAGCACCTGTTTTCACTCTCGGCAGCCTCCGGAGCAAAAAAGACAAACGTCCAGCTTTTGCTGCCACAGCAAAGGTGCCAGCGGGGAAAAGTGATGCTGGTCCTCACTGCCTCCTGGAACCCCTTCAAATGCCCCAGACAATTTGGCCCTCTCTGCTTTCCTGCGGACTCCATCCTCAAAAGCACCTGTTTTCACTCTCGGCAGCCTCCGGAGCAAAAAAGACAAACGTCCAGCTTTTGCTGCCACAAGAAAGGTGCCAGCGAGGAAAAGTGATGCTGGTCCTCACTGCCTCCTGGAACCCCTTCAAATGCCCCAGACAATTTGGCCCTCTCTGCTTTCCTGCGGACTCCATCCTCAAAAGCACCTGTTTTCACTCTCGGCAGCCTCCGGAGCAGAAAAGACAAACGTCCAGCTTTTGCTGCCACAGCAAAGGTGCCAGCGGGGAAAAGTGATGCTGGTCCTCACTGCCTCCTGGAACCCCTTCAAATGCCCCAGACAATTTGGCCCTCTCTGCTTTCCTGCGGACTCCATCCTCAAAAGCACCTGTTTTCACTCTCGGCAGCCTCCGGAGCAAAAAAGACAAACGTCCAGCTTTTGCTGCCACAGCAAAGGTGCCAGCGGGGAAAAGTGATGCTGGTCCTCACTGCCTCCTGGAACCCCTTCAAATGCCCCAGACAATTTGGCCCTCTCTGCTTTCCTGCGGACTCCATCCTCAAAAGCACCTGTTTTCACTCTCGGCAGCCTCCGGATCAAAAAAGACAAACGTCCAGCTTTTGGTGCCACAGCAAAGGTGCCAGCGGGGAAAAGTGATGCTGGTCCTCACTGCCTCCTGGAACCCCTTCAAATGCCCCAGACAATTTGGCCCTCTCTGCTTTCCTGCGGACTCCATCCTCAAAAGCACCTGTTTTCGCTTTCGGCGGTGTTTGGAGCAAGAAAGACAAACGTCCAGCTTTTGCTGCCACAGCAAAGGTGCCAGCGGGGAAAAGTGATGCTGGTCCTCACTGCCTCCTGGAACCCCTTCAAATGCCCCAGACAATTTGGCCCTCTCTGCTTTCCTGCGGACTCCATCCTCAAAAGCACCTGTTTTCACTCTCGGCAGCCTCCGGAGCAAAAAAGACAAACGTCCAGCTTTTGCTGCCACAGCAAAGGTGCCAGCGGGGAAAAGTGATGCTGGTCCTCACTGCCTCCTGGAACCCCTTCAAATGCCCCAGACAATTTGGCCTTCTCTGCTTTCCTGCGGACTCTATCCTCAAAAGCACCTGTTTTCACTCTCGGCAGCCTCCGGAGCAGAAAAGACAAACGTCCAGCTTTTGCTGCCACAGCAAAGGTGCCAGCGGGGAAAAGTGATGCTGGTCCTCACTGCCTCCTGGAACCCCTTCAAATGCCCCAGACAATTTGGCCCTCTCTGCTTTCCTGTGGACTCTATCCTCAAAAGCACCTGTTTTCACTCTCGGCAGCCTCCGGAGCAGAAAAGACAAACGTCCAGCTTTTGCTGCCACAGCAAAGGTGCCAGCGGGGAAAAGTGATGCTGGTCCTCACTGCCTCCTGGAACCCCTTCAAATGCCCCAGACAATTTGGCCCTCTCTGCTTTCCTGCGGACTCCATCCTCAAAAGCACCTGTTTTCGCTATCGGCGGTGTTTACAGCAAAAAAGACAAACGTCCAGCTTTTGCTGCCACAGCAAAGGTGCCAGCGGGGAAAAGTGATGCTGGTCCTCACTGCCTCCTGGAACCCCTTCAAATGCCCCAGACAATTTGGCCCTCTCTGCTTTCCTGCGGACTCCATCCTCAAAAGCACCTGTTTTCACTCTCGGCAGCCTCCGGAGCAAAAAAGACAAACGTCCAGCTTTTGCTGCCACAGCAAAGGTGCCAGCGGGGAAAAGTGATGCTGGTCCTCACTGCCTCCTGGAACCCCTGCAAATGCCCCAGACAATTTGGCCCTCTCTGCTTTCCTGCGGACTCCATCCTCAAAAGCACCTGTTTTCTCTCTCGGCAGCCTCCGGAGCAAAAAAGACAAACGTCCAGCTTTTGCTGCCACAGCAAAGGTGCCAGCGGGGAAAAGTGATGCTGGTCCTCACTGCCTCCTGGAACCCCTTCAAATGCCCCAGACAATTTGGCCTTCTCTGCTTTCCTGCGGACTCTATCCTCAAAAGCACCTGTTTTCACTCTCGGCAGCCTCCGGAGCAGAAAAGACAAACGTCCAGCTTTTGCTGCCACAGCAAAGGTGCCAGCGGGGAAAAGTGATGCTGGTCCTCACTGCCTCCTGGAACCCCTTCAAATGCCCCAGACAATTTGGCCCTCTCTGCTTTCCTGCGGACTCCATCCTCAAAAGCACCTGTTTTCACTCTCGGCAGCCTCCGGAGCAAAAAAGACAAACGTCCATCTTTTGCTGCCACAGCAAAGGTGCCAGCGGGGAAAAGTGATGCTGGTCCTCACTGCCTCCTGGAACCCCTTCAAATGCCCCAGACAATTTGGCCCTCTCTGCTTTCCTGCGGACTCCATCCTCAAAAGCACCTGTTTTCACTCTCGGCAGCCTCCGGAGCAGAAAAGAGAAACGTCCAGCTTTTGGTGCCACAGCAAAGGTGCCAGCGGGGAAAAGTGATGCTGGTCCTCACTGCCTCCTGGAACCCCTTCAAATGCCCCAGACAATTTGGCCCTCTCTGCTTTCCTGCGGACTCCATCCTCAAAAGCACCTGTTTTCACTCTCGGCAGCCTCCGGAGCAAAAAAGACAAACGTCCAGCTTTTGCTGCCACAGCAAAGGTGCCAGCCGGGAAAAGTGATGCTGGTCCTCACTGCCTCCTGGAACCCCTTCAAATGCCCCAGACAATTTGGCCCTCTCTGCTTTCCTGCGGACTCCATCCTCAAAAGCACCTGTTTTCGCTTTCGGCGGTGTTAAGAGCAAAAAAGACAAACATCCAGCATTTGCTGCCACAGCAAAGGTGCCAGCGGGGAAAAGTGATGCTGGTCCTCACTGCCTCCTGGAACCCCTTCAAATGCCCCAGACAATTTGGCCCTCTCTGCTTTCCTGCGGACTCCATCCTCAAAAGCACCTGTTTTCAGTCTCGGCAGCCTCCGGAGCAAAAAAGACAAACGTCCAGCTTTTGCTGCCACAGCAAAGGTGCCAGCGGGGAAAAGTGATGCTGGTCCTCACTGCCTCCTGGAACCCCTTCAAATGCCCCAGACAATTTGGCCCTCTCTGCTTTCCTGCGGACTCCATCCTCAAAAGCACCTGTTTTCACTCTCGGCAGCCTCCGGAGCAAAAAAGACAAACGTCCAGCTTTTGCTGCCACAGCAAAGGTGCCAGCGGGGAAAAGTGATGCTGGTCCTCACTGCCTCCTGGAACCCCTTCAAATGCCCCAGACAATTTGGCCCTCTCTGCTTTCCTGCGGACTCCATCCTCAAAAGCACCTGTTTTCACTCTCGGCAGCCTCCGGAGCAAAAAAGACAAACGTCCATCTTTTGCTGCCACAGCAAAGGTGCCAGCGAGGAAAAGTGATGCTGGTCCTCACTGCCTCCTGGAACCCCTTCAAATGCCCCAGACAATTTGGCCCTCTCTGCTTTCCTGCGGACTCCATCCTCAAAAGCACCTGTTTTCACTCTCGGCATCCTCCGGAGCAGAAAAGACAAACGTCCAGCTTTTGCTGCCACAGCAAAGGTGGCAGCGGGGAAAAGTGATGCTGGTCCTCACTGCCTCCTGGAACCCCTTCAAATGCCCCAGACAATTTGGCCCTCTCTGCTTTCCTGCGGACTCCATCCTCAAAAGCACCTGTTTTCTCTCTCGGCAGCCTCCGGAGCAAAAAAGACAAACGTCCAGCTTTTGCTGCCACAGCAAAGGTGCCAGCGGGGAAAAGTGATGCTGGTCCTCACTGCCTCCTGGAACCCCTTCAAATGCCCCAGACAATTTGGCCCTCTCTGCTTTCCTGCGGACTCCATCCTCAAAAGCACCTGTTTTCACTCTCGGCAGCCTCCGGAGCAAAAAAGACAAACGTCCAGCTTTTGCTGCCACAGCAAAGGTGCCAGCGGGGAAAAGTGATGCTGGTCCTCACTGCCTCCTGGAACCCCTTCAAATGCCCCAGACAATTTGGCCCTCTCTGCTTTCCTGCGGACTCCATCCTCAAAAGCACCTGTTTTCACTCTCGGCAGCCTCCGGAGCAAAAAAGACAAACGTCCAGCTTTTGGTGCCACAGCAAAGGTGCCAGCGGGGAAAAGTGATGCTGGTCCTCACTGCCTCCTGGAACCCCTTCAAATGCCCCAGACAATTTGGCCCTCTCTGCTTTCCTGCGGACTCCATCCTCAAAAGCACCTGTTTTCGCTTTCGGCGGTGTTAAGAGCAAAAAAGACAAACATCCAGCATTTGCTGCCACAGCAAAGGTGCCAGCGGGGAAAAGTGATGCTGGTCCTCACTGCCTCCTGGAACCCCTTCAAATGCCCCAGACAATTTGGCCCTCTCTGCTTTCCTGCGGACTCCATCCTCAAAAGCACCTGTTTTCAGTCTCGGCAGCCTCCGGAGCAAAAAAGACAAACGTCCAGCTTTTGCTGCCACAGCAAAGGTGCCAGCGGGGAAAAGTGATGCTGGTCCTCACTGCCTCCTGGAACCCCTTCAAATGCCCCAGACAATTTGGCCCTCTCTGCTTTCCTGCGGACTCCATCCTCAAAAGCACCTGTTTTCACTCTCGGCAGCCTCCGGAGCAAAAAAGACAAACGTCCAGCTTTTGCTGCCACAGCAAAGGTGCCAGCGGGGAAAAGTGATGCTGGTCCTCACTGCCTCCTGGAACCCCTTCAAATGCCCCAGACAATTTGGCCCTCTCTGCTTTCCTGCGGACTCCATCCTCAAAAGCACCTGTTTTCACTCTCGGCAGCCTCCGGAGCAAAAAAGACAAACGTCCATCTTTTGCTGCCACAGCAAAGGTGCCAGCGAGGAAAAGTGATGCTGGTCCTCACTGCCTCCTGGAACCCCTTCAAATGCCCCAGACAATTTGGCCCTCTCTGCTTTCCTGCGGACTCCATCCTCAAAAGCACCTGTTTTCACTCTCGGCATCCTCCGGAGCAGAAAAGACAAACGTCCAGCTTTTGCTGCCACAGCAAAGGTGGCAGCGGGGAAAAGTGATGCTGGTCCTCACTGCCTCCTGGAACCCCTTCAAATGCCCCAGACAATTTGGCCCTCTCTGCTTTCCTGCGGACTCCATCCTCAAAAGCACCTGTTTTCTCTCTCGGCAGCCTCCGGAGCAAAAAAGACAAACGTCCAGCTTTTGCTGCCACAGCAAAGGTGCCAGCGGGGAAAAGTGATGCTGGTCCTCACTGCCTCCTGGAACCCCTTCAAATGCCCCAGACAATTTGGCCCTCTCTGCTTTCCTGCGGACTCCATCCTCAAAAGCACCTGTTTTCACTCTCGGCAGCCTCCGGAGCAAAAAAGACAAACGTCCAGCTTTTGCTGCCACAGCAAAGGTGCCAGCGGGGAAAAGTGATGCTGGTCCTCACTGCCTCCTGGAACCCCTTCAAATGCCCCAGACAATTTGGCCCTCTCTGCTTTCCTGCGGACTCCATCCTCAAAAGCACCTGTTTTCACTCTCGGCAGCCTCCGGAGCAAAAAAGACAAACGTCCAGCTTTTGGTGCCACAGCAAAGGTGCCAGCGGGGAAAAGTGATGCTGGTCCTCACTGCCTCCTGGAACCCCTTCAAATGCCCCAGACAATTTGGCCCTCTCTGCTTTCCTGCGGACTCCATCCTCAAAAGCACCTGTTTTCGCTTTCGGCGGTGTTAAGAGCAAAAAAGACAAACATCCAGCATTTGCTGCCACAGCAAAGGTGCCAGCGGGGAAAAGTGATGCTGGTCCTCACTGCCTCCTGGAACCCCTTCAAATGCCCCAGACAATTTGGCCCTCTCTGCTTTCCTGCGGACTCCATCCTCAAAAGCACCTGTTTTCAGTCTCGGCAGCCTCCGGAGCAAAAAAGACAAACGTCCAGCTTTTGCTGCCACAGCAAAGGTGCCAGCGGGGAAAAGTGATGCTGGTCCTCACTGCCTCCTGGAACCCCTTCAAATGCCCCAGACAATTTGGCCCTCTCTGCTTTCCTGCGGACTCCATCCTCAAAAGCACCTGTTTTCACTCTCGGCAGCCTCCGGAGCAAAAAAGACAAACGTCCAGCTTTTGCTGCCACAGCAAAGGTGCCAGCGGGGAAAAGTGATGCTGGTCCTCACTGCCTCCTGGAACCCCTTCAAATGCCCCAGACAATTTGGCCCTCTCTGCTTTCCTGCGGACTCCATCCTCAAAAGCACCTGTTTTCACTCTCGGCAGCCTCCGGAGCAAAAAAGACAAACGTCCATCTTTTGCTGCCACAGCAAAGGTGCCAGCGAGGAAAAGTGATGCTGGTCCTCACTGCCTCCTGGAACCCCTTCAAATGCCCCAGACAATTTGGCCCTCTCTGCTTTCCTGCGGACTCCATCCTCAAAAGCACCTGTTTTCACTCTCGGCATCCTCCGGAGCAGAAAAGACAAACGTCCAGCTTTTGCTGCCACAGCAAAGGTGGCAGCGGGGAAAAGTGATGCTGGTCCTCACTGCCTCCTGGAACCCCTTCAAATGCCCCAGACAATTTGGCCCTCTCTGCTTTCCTGCGGACTCCATCCTCAAAAGCACCTGTTTTCTCTCTCGGCAGCCTCCGGAGCAAAAAAGACAAACGTCCAGCTTTTGCTGCCACAGCAAAGGTGCCAGCGGGGAAAAGTGATGCTGGTCCTCACTGCCTCCTGGAACCCCTTCAAATGCCCCAGACAATTTGGCCCTCTCTGCTTTCCTGCGGACTCCATCCTCAAAAGCACCTGTTTTCACTCTCGGCAGCCTCCGGAGCAAAAAAGACAAACGTCCAGCTTTTGCTGCCACAGCAAAGGTGCCAGCGGGGAAAAGTGATGCTGGTCCTCACTGCCTCCTGGAACCCCTTCAAATGCCCCAGACAATTTGGCCCTCTCTGCTTTCCTGCGGACTCCATCCTCAAAAGCACCTGTTTTCACTCTCGGCAGCCTCCGGAGCAAAAAAGACAAACGTCCAGCTTTTGGTGCCACAGCAAAGGTGCCAGCGGGGAAAAGTGATGCTGGTCCTCACTGCCTCCTGGAACCCCTTCAAATGCCCCAGACAATTTGGCCCTCTCTGCTTTCCTGCGGACTCCATCCTCAAAAGCACCTGTTTTCGCTTTCGGCGGTGTTAAGAGCAAAAAAGACAAACATCCAGCATTTGCTGCCACAGCAAAGGTGCCAGCGGGGAAAAGTGATGCTGGTCCTCACTGCCTCCTGGAACCCCTTCAAATGCCCCAGACAATTTGGCCCTCTCTGCTTTCCTGCGGACTCCATCCTCAAAAGCACCTGTTTTCAGTCTCGGCAGCCTCCGGAGCAAAAAAGACAAACGTCCAGCTTTTGCTGCCACAGCAAAGGTGCCAGCGGGGAAAAGTGATGCTGGTCCTCACTGCCTCCTGGAACCCCTTCAAATGCCCCAGACAATTTGGCCCTCTCTGCTTTCCTGCGGACTCCATCCTCAAAAGCACCTGTTTTCACTCTCGGCAGCCTCCGGAGCAAAAAAGACAAACGTCCAGCTTTTGCTGCCACAGCAAAGGTGCCAGCGGGGAAAAGTGATGCTGGTCCTCACTGCCTCCTGGAACCCCTTCAAATGCCCCAGACAATTTGGCCCTCTCTGCTTTCCTGCGGACTCCATCCTCAAAAGCACCTGTTTTCACTCTCGGCAGCCTCCGGAGCAAAAAAGACAAACGTCCATCTTTTGCTGCCACAAGAAAGGTGCCAGCGAGGAAAAGTGATGCTGGTCCTCACTGCCTCCTGGAACCCCTTCAAATGCCCCAGACAATTTGGCCCTCTCTGCTTTCCTGCGGACTCCATCCTCAAAAGCACCTGTTTTCACTCTCGGCAGCCTCCGGAGCAGAAAAGACAAACGTCCATCTTTTGGTGCCACAGCAAAGGTGCCAGCGGGGAAAAGTGATGCTGGTCCTCACTGCCTCCTGGAACCCCTTCAAATGCCCCAGACAATTTGGCCCTCTCTGCTTTCCTGCGGACTCCATCCTCAAAAGCACCTGTTTTCACTCTCGGCAGCCTCCGGAGCAAAAAAGACAAACGTCCAGCTTTTGCTGCCACAGCAAAGGTGCCAGCGGGGAAAAGTGATGCTGGTCCTCACTGCCTCCTGGAACCCCTTCAAATGCCCCAGACAATTTGGCCCTCTCTGCTTTCCTGCGGACTCCATCCTCAAAAGCACCTGTTTTCACTCTCGGCAGCCTCCGGAGCAAAAAAGACAAACGTCCAGCTTTTGCTGCCACAAGAAAGGTGCCAGCGAGGAAAAGTGATGCTGGTCCTCACTGCCTCCTGGAACCCCTTCAAATGCCCCAGACAATTTGGCCCTCTCTGCTTTCCTGCGGACTCCATCCTCAAAAGCACCTGTTTTCACTCTCGGCAGCCTCCGGAGCAAAAAAGACAAACGTCCAGCTTTTGCTGCCACAGCAAAGGTGCCAGCGGGGAAAAGTGATGCTGGTCCTCACTGCCTCCTGGAACCCCTTCAAATGCCCCAGACAATTTGGCCCTCTCTGCTTTCCTGCGGACTCCATCCTCAAAAGCACCTGTTTTCTCTCTCGGCAGCCTCCGGAGCAAAAAAGACAAACGTCCAGCTTTTGCTGCCACAGCAAAGGTGCCAGCGGGGAAAAGTGATGCTGGTCCTCACTGCCTCCTGGAACCCCTTCAAATGCCCCAGACAATTTGGCCCTCTCTGCTTTCCTGCGGACTCCATCCTCAAAAGCACCTGTTTTCACTCTCGGCAGCCTCCGGATCAAAAAAGACAAACGTCCAGCTTTTGCTGCCACAGCAAAGGTGCCAGCGGGGAAAAGTGATGCTGGTCCTCACTGCCTCCTGGAACCCCTTCAAATGCCCCAGACAATTTGGCCCTCTCTGCTTTCCTGCGGACTCCATCCTCAAAAGCACCTGTTTTCGCTTTCGGCGGTGTTAAGAGCAAAAAAGACAAACATCCAGCATTTGCTGCCACAGCAAAGGTGCCAGCGGGGAAAAGTGATGCTGGTCCTCACTGCCTCCTGGAACCCCTTCAAATGCCCCAGACAATTTGGCCCTCTCTGCTTTCCTGCGGACTCCATCCTCAAAAGCACCTGTTTTCACTCTCGGCAGCCTCCGGATCAAAAAAGACAAACGTCCAGCTTTTGGTGCCACAGCAAAGGTGCCAGCGGGGAAAAGTGATGCTGGTCCTCACTGCCTCCTGGAACCCCTTCAAATGCCCCAGACAATTTGGCCCTCTCTGCTTTCCTGTGGACTCTATCCTCAAAAGCACCTGTTTTCACTCTCGGCAGCCTCAGGAGCAAAAAAGACAAAAGTCCAGCTTTTGCTGCCACAGCAAAGGTGCCAGCGGGGAAAAGTGATGCTGGTCCTCACTGCCTCCTGGAACCCCTTCAAATGCCCCAGACAATTTGGCCTTCTCTGCTTTCCTGCGGACTCCATCCTCAAAAGCACCTGTTTTCACTCTCGGCAGCCTCCGGAGCAAAAAAGACAAACGTCCAGCTTTTGCTGCCACAGCAAAGGTGCCAGCGGGGAAAAGTGATGCTGGTCCTCACTGCCTCCTGGAACCCCTTCAAATGCCCCAGACAATTTGGCCCTCTCTGCTTTCCTGCGGACTCCATCCTCAAAAGCACCTGTTTTCACTCTCGGCAGCCTCCGGAGCAAAAAAGACAAACGTCCAGCTTTTGCTGCCACAGCAAAGGTGCCAGCGAGGAAAAGTGATGCTGGTCCTCACTGCCTCCTGGAACCCCTTCAAATGCCCCAGACAATTTGGCCCTCTCTGCTTTCCTGCGGACTCCATCCTCAAAAGCACCTGTTTTCACTCTCGGCAGCCTCCGGAGCAGAAAAGACAAACGTCCAGCTTTTGGTGCCACAGCAAAGGTGCCAGCGGGGAAAAGTGATGCTGGTCCTCACTGCCTCCTGGAACCCCTTCAAATGCCCCAGACAATTTGGCCCTCTCTGCTTTCCTGCGGACTCCATCCTCAAAAGCACCTGTTTTCACTCTCGGCAGCCTCCGGAGCAAAAACGACAAACGTCCAGCTTTTGCTGCCACAGCAAAGGTGCCAGCGGGGAAAAGTGATGCTGGTCCTCACTGCCTCCTGGAACCCCTTCAAATGCCCCAGACAATTTGGCCTTCTCTGCTTTCCTGCGGACTCCATCCTCAAAAGCACCTGTTTTCACTCTCGGCAGCCTCCGGAGCAAAAAAGACAAACGTCCAGCTTTTGGTGCCACAGCAAAGGTGCCAGCGGGGAAAAGTGATGCTGGTCCTCACTGCCTCCTGGAACCCCTTCAAATGCCCCAGACAATTTGGCCCTCTCTGCTTTCCTGCGGACTCCATCCTCAAAAGCACCTGTTTTCACTCTCGGCAGCCTCCGGAGCAAAAACGACAAACGTCCAGCTTTTGCTGCCACAGCAAAGGTGCCAGCGGGGAAAAGTGATGCTGGTCCTCACTGCCTCCTGGAACCCCTTCAAATGCCCCAGACAATTTGGCCCTCTCTGCTTTCCTGCGGACTCCATCCTCAAAAGCACCTGTTTTCACTCTCGGCAGCCTCCGGAGCAAAAAAGACAAACGTCCAGCTTTTGCTGCCACAGCAAAGGTGCCAGCGGGGAAAAGTGATGCTGGTCCTCACTGCCTCCTGGAACCCCTTCAAATGCCCCAGACAATTTGGCCCTCTCTGCTTTCCTGCGGACTCCATCCTCAAAAGCACCTGTTTTCACTCTCGGCAGCCTCCGGAGCAAAAAAGACAAACGTCCATCTTTTGCTGCCACAGCAAAGGTGCCAGCGAGGAAAAGTGATGCTGGTCCTCACTGCCTCCTGGAACCCCTTCAAATGCCCCAGACAATTTGGCCCTCTCTGCTTTCCTGCGGACTCCATCCTCAAAAGCACCTGTTTTCACTCTCGGCATCCTCCGGAGCAGAAAAGACAAACGTCCAGCTTTTGCTGCCACAGCAAAGGTGGCAGCGGGGAAAAGTGATGCTGGTCCTCACTGCCTCCTGGAACCCCTTCAAATGCCCCAGACAATTTGGCCCTCTCTGCTTTCCTGCGGACTCCATCCTCAAAAGCACCTGTTTTCTCTCTCGGCAGCCTCCGGAGCAAAAAAGACAAACGTCCAGCTTTTGCTGCCACAGCAAAGGTGCCAGCGGGGAAAAGTGATGCTGGTCCTCACTGCCTCCTGGAACCCCTTCAAATGCCCCAGACAATTTGGCCCTCTCTGCTTTCCTGCGGACTCCATCCTCAAAAGCACCTGTTTTCACTCTCGGCAGCCTCCGGAGCAAAAAAGACAAACGTCCAGCTTTTGCTGCCACAGCAAAGGTGCCAGCGGGGAAAAGTGATGCTGGTCCTCACTGCCTCCTGGAACCCCTTCAAATGCCCCAGACAATTTGGCCCTCTCTGCTTTCCTGCGGACTCCATCCTCAAAAGCACCTGTTTTCACTCTCGGCAGCCTCCGGATCAAAAAAGACAAACGTCCAGCTTTTGGTGCCACAGCAAAGGTGCCAGCGGGGAAAAGTGATGCTGGTCCTCACTGCCTCCTGGAACCCCTTCAAATGCCCCAGACAATTTGGCCCTCTCTGCTTTCCTGCGGACTCCATCCTCAAAAGCACCTGTTTTCGCTTTCGGCGGTGTTAAGAGCAAAAAAGACAAACATCCAGCATTTGCTGCCACAGCAAAGGTGCCAGCGGGGAAAAGTGATGCTGGTCCTCACTGCCTCCTGGAACCCCTTCAAATGCCCCAGACAATTTGGCCCTCTCTGCTTTCCTGTGGACTCTATCCTCAAAAGCACCTGTTTTCACTCTCGGCAGCGTCAGGAGCAAAAAAGACAAAAGTCCAGCTTTTGCTGCCACAGCAAAGGTGCCAGCGGGGAAAAGTGATGCTGGTCCTCACTGCCTCCTGGAACCCCTTCAAATGCCCCAGACAATTTGGCCCTCTCTGCTTTCCTGCGGACTCCATCCTCAAAAGCACCTGTTTTCACTCTCGGCAGCCTCCGGAGCAAAAAAGACAAACGTCCAGCTTTTGCTGCCACAGCAAAGGTGCCAGCGGGGAAAAGTGATGCTGGTCCTCACTGCCTCCTGGAACCCCTTCAAATGCCCCAGACAATTTGGCCCTCTCTGCTTTCCTGCGGACTCCATCCTCAAAAGCACCTGTTTTCACTCTCGGCAGCCTCCGGAGCAAAAAAGACAAACGTCCATCTTTTGCTGCCACAGCAAAGGTGCCAGCGAGGAAAAGTGATGCTGGTCCTCACTGCCTCCTGGAACCCCTTCAAATGCCCCAGACAATTTGGCCCTCTCTGCTTTCCTGCGGACTCCATCCTCAAAAGCACCTGTTTTCACTCTCGGCATCCTCCGGAGCAGAAAAGACAAACGTCCAGCTTTTGCTGCCACAGCAAAGGTGCCAGCGGGGAAAAGTGATGCTGGTCCTCACTGCCTCCTGGAACCCCTTCAAATGCCCCAGACAATTTGGCCCTCTCTGCTTTCCTGCGGACTCCATCCTCAAAAGCACCTGTTTTCACTCTCGGCAGCCTCCGGAGCAAAAAAGACAAACGTCCAGCTTTTGCTGCCACAGCAAAGGTGCCAGCGGGGAAAAGTGATGCTGGTCCTCACTGCCTCCTGGAACCCCTTCAAATGCCCCAGACAATTTGGCCCTCTCTGCTTTCCTGCGGACTCCATCCTCAAAAGCACCTGTTTTCACTCTCGGCAGCCTCCGGAGCAAAAAAGACAAACGTCCAGCTTTTGGTGCCACAGCAAAGGTGCCAGCGGGGAAAAGTGATGCTGGTCCTCACTGCCTCCTGGAACCCCTTCAAATGCCCCAGACAATTTGGCCCTCTCTGCTTTCCTGCGGACTCCATCCTCAAAAGCACCTGTTTTCGCTTTCGGCGGTGTTAAGAGCAAAAAAGACAAACATCCAGCATTTGCTGCCACAGCAAAGGTGCCAGCGGGGAAAAGTGATGCTGGTCCTCACTGCCTCCTGGAACCCCTTCAAATGCCCCAGACAATTTGGCCCTCTCTGCTTTCCTGCGGACTCCATCCTCAAAAGCACCTGTTTTCAGTCTCGGCAGCCTCCGGAGCAAAAAAGACAAACGTCCAGCTTTTGCTGCCACAGCAAAGGTGCCAGCGGGGAAAAGTGATGCTGGTCCTCACTGCCTCCTGGAACCCCTTCAAATGCCCCAGACAATTTGGCCCTCTCTGCTTTCCTGCGGACTCCATCCTCAAAAGCACCTGTTTTCACTCTCGGCAGCCTCCGGAGCAAAAAAGACAAACGTCCAGCTTTTGCTGCCACAGCAAAGGTGCCAGCGGGGAAAAGTGATGCTGGTCCTCACTGCCTCCTGGAACCCCTTCAAATGCCCCAGACAATTTGGCCCTCTCTGCTTTCCTGCGGACTCCATCCTCAAAAGCACCTGTTTTCACTCTCGGCAGCCTCCGGAGCAAAAAAGACAAACGTCCATCTTTTGCTGCCACAGCAAAGGTGCCAGCGAGGAAAAGTGATGCTGGTCCTCACTGCCTCCTGGAACCCCTTCAAATGCCCCAGACAATTTGGCCCTCTCTGCTTTCCTGCGGACTCCATCCTCAAAAGCACCTGTTTTCACTCTCGGCATCCTCCGGAGCAGAAAAGACAAACGTCCAGCTTTTGCTGCCACAGCAAAGGTGGCAGCGGGGAAAAGTGATGCTGGTCCTCACTGCCTCCTGGAACCCCTTCAAATGCCCCAGACAATTTGGCCCTCTCTGCTTTCCTGCGGACTCCATCCTCAAAAGCACCTGTTTTCTCTCTCGGCAGCCTCCGGAGCAAAAAAGACAAACGTCCAGCTTTTGCTGCCACAGCAAAGGTGCCAGCGGGGAAAAGTGATGCTGGTCCTCACTGCCTCCTGGAACCCCTTCAAATGCCCCAGACAATTTGGCCCTCTCTGCTTTCCTGCGGACTCCATCCTCAAAAGCACCTGTTTTCACTCTCGGCAGCCTCCGGATCAAAAAATACAAACGTCCAGCTTTTGGTGCCACAGCAAAGGTGCCAGCGGGGAAAAGTGATGCTGGTCCTCACTGCCTCCTGGAACCCCTTCAAATGCCCCAGACAATTTGGCCCTCTCTGCTTTCCTGCGGACTCCATCCTCAAAAGCACTTGTTTTCGCTTTCGGCGGTGTTAAGAGCAAAAAAGACAAACATCCAGCTTTTGCTGCCACAGCAAAGGTGCCAGCGGGGAAAAGTGATGCTGGTCCTCACTGCCTCCTGGAACCCCTTCAAATGCCCCAGACAATTTGGCCCTCTCTGCTTTCCTGCTGACTCTATCCTCAAAAGCACCTGTTTTCACTCTCGGCAGCCTCCGGAGCAGAAAAGACAAACGTCCAGCTTTTGCTGCCACAGCAAAGGTGCCAGCGGGGAAAAGTGATGCTGGTCCTCACTGCCTCCTGGAACCCCTTCAAATGCCCCAGACAATTTGGCCCTCTCTGCTTTCCTGCGGACTCCATCCTCAAAAGCACCTGTTTTCACTCTCGGCAGCCTCCGGAGCAAAAAAGACAAACGTCCAGCTTTTGCTGCCACAGCAAAGGTGCCAGCGGGGAAAAGTGATGCTGGTCCTCACTGCCTCCTGGAACCCCTTCAAATGCCCCAGACAATTTGGCCCTCTCTGCTTTCCTGCGGACTCCATCCTCAAAAGCACCTGTTTTCACTCTCGGCAGCCTCCGGAGCAAAAAAGACAAACGTCCATCTTTTGCTGCCACAAGAAAGGTGCCAGCGAGGAAAAGTGATGCTGGTCCTCACTGCCTCCTGGAACCCCTTCAAATGCCCCAGACAATTTGGCCCTCTCTGCTTTCCTGCGGACTCCATCCTCAAAAGCACCTGTTTTCACTCTCGGCAGCCTCAGGAGCAGAAAAGACAAACGTCCAGCTTTTGGTGCCACAGCAAAGGTGCCAGCGGGGAAAAGTGATGCTGGTCCTCACTGCCTCCTGGAACCCCTTCAAATGCCCCAGACAATTTGGCCCTCTCTGCTTTCCTGCGGACTCCATCCTCAAAAGCACCTGTTTTCACTCTCGGCAGCCTCCGGAGCAAAAAAGACAAACGTCCAGCTTTTGCTGCCACAGCAAAGGTGCCAGCGGGGAAAAGTGATGCTGGTCCTCACTGCCTCCTGGAACCCCTTCAAATGCCCCAGACAATTTGGCCCTCTCTGCTTTCCTGCGGACTCCATCCTCAAAAGCACCTGTTTTCACTCTCGGCAGCCTCCGGAGCAAAAAAGACAAACGTCCATCTTTTGCTGCCACAGCAAAGGTGCCAGCGAGGAAAAGTGATGCTGGTCCTCACTGCCTCCTGGAACCCCTGCAAATGCCCCAGACAATTTGGCCCTCTCTGCTTTCCTGCGGACTCCATCCTCAAAAGCACCTGTTTTCACTCTCGGCAGCCTCAGGAGCAAAAAAGACAAAAGTCCAGCTTTTGCTGCCACAGCAAAGGTGCCAGCGGGGAAAAGTGATGCTGGTCCTCACTGCCTCCTGGAACCCCTTCAAATGCCCCAGACAATTTGGCCTTCTCTGCTTTCCTGCGGACTCTATCCTCAAAAGCACCTGTTTTCACTCTCGGCAGCCTCCGGAGCAGAAAAGACAAACGTCCAGCTTTTGCTGCCACAGCAAAGGTGCCAGCGGGGAAAAGTGATGCTGGTCCTCACTGCCTCCTGGAACCCCTTCAAATGCCCCAGACAATTTGGCCCTCTCTGCTTTCCTGCGGACTCCATCCTCAAAAGCACCTGTTTTCTCTCTCGGCAGTCTCCGGAGCAAAAAAGACAAACGTCCAGCTTTTGCTGCCACAGCAAAGGTGCCAGCGGGGAAAAGTGATGCTGGTCCTCACTGCCTCCTGGAACCCCTTCAAATGCCCCAGACAATTTGGCCCTCTCTGCTTTCCTGCGGACTCCATCCTCAAAAGCACCTGTTTTCACTCTCGGCAGCCTCCGGATCAAAAAAGACAAACGTCCAGCTTTTGGTGCCACAGCAAAGGTGCCAGCGGGGAAAAGTGATGCTGGTCCTCACTGCCTCCTGGAACCCCTTCAAATGCCCCAGACAATTTGGCCCTCTCTGCTTTCCTGCGGACTCCATCCTCAAAAGCACCTGTTTTCGCTTTCGGCGGTGTTAAGAGCAAAAAAGACAAACATCCAGCATTTGCTGCCACAGCAAAGGTGCCAGCGGGGAAAAGTGATGCTGGTCCTCACTGCCTCCTGGAACCCCTTCAAATGCCCCAGACAATTTGGCCCTCTCTGCTTTCCTGCGGACTCCATCCTCAAAAGCACCTGTTTTCACTCTCGGCAGCCTCCGGAGCAAAAAAGACAAACGTCCAGCTTTTGCTGCCACAGCAAAGGTGCCAGCGGGGAAAAGTGATGCTGGTCCTCACTGCCTCCTGGAACCCCTTCAAATGCCCCAGACAATTTGGCCCTCTCTGCTTTCCTGCGGACTCCATCCTCAAAAGCACCTGTTTTCACTCTCGGCAGCCTCCGGAGCAAAAAAGACAAACGTCCATCTTTTGCTGCCACAGCAAAGGTGCCAGCGAGGAAAAGTGATGCTGGTCCTCACTGCCTCCTGGAACCCCTGCAAATGCCCCAGACAATTTGGCCCTCTCTGCTTTCCTGCGGACTCTATCCTCAAAAGCACCTGTTTTCACTCTCGGCAGCCTCAGGAGCAAAAAAGACAAAAGTCCAGCTTTTGCTGCCACAGCAAAGGTGCCAGCGGGGAAAAGTGATGCTGGTCCTCACTGCCTCCTGGAACCCCTTCAAATGCCCCAGACAATTTGGCCTTCTCTGCTTTCCTGCGGACTCTATCCTCAAAAGCACCTGTTTTCACTCTCGGCAGCCTCCGGAGCAGAAAAGACAAACGTCCAGCTTTTGCTGCCACAGCAAAGGTGCCAGCGGGGAAAAGTGATGCTGGTCCTCACTGCCTCCTGGAACCCCTTCAAATGCCCCAGACAATTTGGCCCTCTCTGCTTTCCTGCGGACTCCATCCTCAAAAGCACCTGTTTTCTCTCTCGGCAGTCTCCGGAGCAAAAAAGACAAACGTCCAGCTTTTGCTGCCACAGCAAAGGTGCCAGCGGGGAAAAGTGATGCTGGTCCTCACTGCCTCCTGGAACCCCTTCAAATGCCCCAGACAATTTGGCCCTCTCTGCTTTCCTGCGGACTCCATCCTCAAAAGCACCTGTTTTCACTCTCGGCAGCCTCCGGATCAAAAAAGACAAACGTCCAGCTTTTGGTGCCACAGCAAAGGTGCCAGCGGGGAAAAGTGATGCTGGTCCTCACTGCCTCCTGGAACCCCTTCAAATGCCCCAGACAATTTGGCCCTCTCTGCTTTCCTGCGGACTCCATCCTCAAAAGCACCTGTTTTCGCTTTCGGCGGTGTTAAGAGCAAAAAAGACAAACATCCAGCATTTGCTGCCACAGCAAAGGTGCCAGCGGGGAAAAGTGATGCTGGTCCTCACTGCCTCCTGGAACCCCTTCAAATGCCCCAGACAATTTGGCCCTCTCTGCTTTCCTGCGGACTCCATCCTCAAAAGCACCTGTTTTCACTCTCGGCATCCTCCGGAGCAAAAAAGACAAACGTCCAGCTTTTGCTGCCACAGCAAAGGTGCCAGCGGGGAAAAGTGATGCTGGTCCTCACTGCCTCCTGGAACCCCTTCAAATGCCCCAGACAATTTGGCCCTCTCTGCTTTCCTGCGGACTCCATCCTCAAAAGCACCTGTTTTCACTCTCGGCAGCCTCCGGAGCAAAAAAGACAAACGTCCATCTTTTGCTGCCACAGCAAAGGTGCCAGCGAGGAAAAGTGATGCTGGTCCTCACTGCCTCCTGGAACCCCTTCAAATGCCCCAGACAATTTGGCCCTCTCTGCTTTCCTGCGGACTCCATCCTCAAAAGCACCTGTTTTCACTCTCGGCATCCTCCGGAGCAGAAAAGACAAACGTCCAGCTTTTGCTGCCACAGCAAAGGTGGCAGCGGGGAAAAGTGATGCTGGTCCTCACTGCCTCCTGGAACCCCTTCAAATGCCCCAGACAATTTGGCCCTCTCTGCTTTCCTGCGGACTCCATCCTCAAAAGCACCTGTTTTCTCTCTCGGCAGCCTCCGGAGCAAAAAAGACAAACGTCCAGCTTTTGCTGCCACAGCAAAGGTGCCAGCGGGGAAAAGTGATGCTGGTCCTCACTGCCTCCTGGAACCCCTTCAAATGCCCCAGACAATTTGGCCCTCTCTGCTTTCCTGCGGACTCCATCCTCAAAAGCACCTGTTTTCACTCTCGGCAGCCTCCGGATCAAAAAATACAAACGTCCAGCTTTTGGTGCCACAGCAAAGGTGCCAGCGGGGAAAAGTGATGCTGGTCCTCACTGCCTCCTGGAACCCCTTCAAATGCCCCAGACAATTTGGCCCTCTCTGCTTTCCTGCGGACTCCATCCTCAAAAGCACTTGTTTTCGCTTTCGGCGGTGTTAAGAGCAAAAAAGACAAACATCCAGCTTTTGCTGCCACAGCAAAGGTGCCAGCGGGGAAAAGTGATGCTGGTCCTCACTGCCTCCTGGAACCCCTTCAAATGCCCCAGACAATTTGGCCCTCTCTGCTTTCCTGCTGACTCTATCCTCAAAAGCACCTGTTTTCACTCTCGGCAGCCTCCGGAGCAGAAAAGACAAACGTCCAGCTTTTGCTGCCACAGCAAAGGTGCCAGCGGGGAAAAGTGATGCTGGTCCTCACTGCCTCCTGGAACCCCTTCAAATGCCCCAGACAATTTGGCCCTCTCTGCTTTCCTGCGGACTCCATCCTCAAAAGCACCTGTTTTCACTCTCGGCAGCCTCCGGAGCAAAAAAGACAAACGTCCAGCTTTTGCTGCCACAGCAAAGGTGCCAGCGGGGAAAAGTGATGCTGGTCCTCACTGCCTCCTGGAACCCCTTCAAATGCCCCAGACAATTTGGCCCTCTCTGCTTTCCTGCGGACTCCATCCTCAAAAGCACCTGTTTTCACTCTCGGCAGCCTCCGGAGCAAAAAAGACAAACGTCCATCTTTTGCTGCCACAAGAAAGGTGCCAGCGAGGAAAAGTGATGCTGGTCCTCACTGCCTCCTGGAACCCCTTCAAATGCCCCAGACAATTTGGCCCTCTCTGCTTTCCTGCGGACTCCATCCTCAAAAGCACCTGTTTTCACTCTCGGCAGCCTCAGGAGCAGAAAAGACAAACGTCCAGCTTTTGGTGCCACAGCAAAGGTGCCAGCGGGGAAAAGTGATGCTGGTCCTCACTGCCTCCTGGAACCCCTTCAAATGCCCCAGACAATTTGGCCCTCTCTGCTTTCCTGCGGACTCCATCCTCAAAAGCACCTGTTTTCACTCTCGGCAGCCTCCGGAGCAAAAAAGACAAACGTCCAGCTTTTGCTGCCACAGCAAAGGTGCCAGCGGGGAAAAGTGATGCTGGTCCTCACTGCCTCCTGGAACCCCTTCAAATGCCCCAGACAATTTGGCCCTCTCTGCTTTCCTGCGGACTCCATCCTCAAAAGCACCTGTTTTCACTCTCGGCAGCCTCCGGAGCAAAAAAGACAAACGTCCATCTTTTGCTGCCACAGCAAAGGTGCCAGCGAGGAAAAGTGATGCTGGTCCTCACTGCCTCCTGGAACCCCTGCAAATGCCCCAGACAATTTGGCCCTCTCTGCTTTCCTGCGGACTCCATCCTCAAAAGCACCTGTTTTCACTCTCGGCAGCCTCAGGAGCAAAAAAGACAAAAGTCCAGCTTTTGCTGCCACAGCAAAGGTGCCAGCGGGGAAAAGTGATGCTGGTCCTCACTGCCTCCTGGAACCCCTTCAAATGCCCCAGACAATTTGGCCTTCTCTGCTTTCCTGCGGACTCTATCCTCAAAAGCACCTGTTTTCACTCTCGGCAGCCTCCGGAGCAGAAAAGACAAACGTCCAGCTTTTGCTGCCACAGCAAAGGTGCCAGCGGGGAAAAGTGATGCTGGTCCTCACTGCCTCCTGGAACCCCTTCAAATGCCCCAGACAATTTGGCCCTCTCTGCTTTCCTGCGGACTCCATCCTCAAAAGCACCTGTTTTCTCTCTCGGCAGTCTCCGGAGCAAAAAAGACAAACGTCCAGCTTTTGCTGCCACAGCAAAGGTGCCAGCGGGGAAAAGTGATGCTGGTCCTCACTGCCTCCTGGAACCCCTTCAAATGCCCCAGACAATTTGGCCCTCTCTGCTTTCCTGCGGACTCCATCCTCAAAAGCACCTGTTTTCACTCTCGGCAGCCTCCGGATCAAAAAAGACAAACGTCCAGCTTTTGGTGCCACAGCAAAGGTGCCAGCGGGGAAAAGTGATGCTGGTCCTCACTGCCTCCTGGAACCCCTTCAAATGCCCCAGACAATTTGGCCCTCTCTGCTTTCCTGCGGACTCCATCCTCAAAAGCACCTGTTTTCGCTTTCGGCGGTGTTAAGAGCAAAAAAGACAAACATCCAGCATTTGCTGCCACAGCAAAGGTGCCAGCGGGGAAAAGTGATGCTGGTCCTCACTGCCTCCTGGAACCCCTTCAAATGCCCCAGACAATTTGGCCCTCTCTGCTTTCCTGCGGACTCCATCCTCAAAAGCACCTGTTTTCACTCTCGGCAGCCTCCGGAGCAAAAAAGACAAACGTCCAGCTTTTGCTGCCACAGCAAAGGTGCCAGCGGGGAAAAGTGATGCTGGTCCTCACTGCCTCCTGGAACCCCTTCAAATGCCCCAGACAATTTGGCCCTCTCTGCATTCCTACGGACTCTATCCTCAAAAGCACCTGTTTTCACTCTCGGCAGCCTCCGGAGCAGAAAAGACAAACGTCCAGCTTTTGCTGCCACAGCAAAGGTGCCAGCGGGGAAAAGTGATGCTGGTCCTCACTGCCTCCTGGAACCCCTTCAAATGCCCCAGACAATTTGGCCCTCTCTGCTTTCCTGTGGACTCTATCCTCAAAAGCACCTGTTTTCACTCTCGGCAGCCTCAGGAGCAAAAAAGACAAAAGTCCAGCTTTTGCTGCCACAGCAAAGGTGCCAGCGGGGAAAAGTGATGCTGGTCCTCACTGCCTCCTGGAACCCCTTCAAATGCCCCAGACAATTTGGCCCTCTCTGCTTTCCTGCGGACTCCATCCTCAAAAGCACCTGTTTTCACTCTCGGCAGCCTCCGGAGCAAAAAAGACAAACGTCCAGCTTTTGCTGCCACAGCAAAGGTGCCAGCGGGGAAAAGTGATGCTGGTCCTCACTGCCTCCTGGAACCCCTTCAAATGCCCCAGACAATTTGGCCCTCTCTGCTTTCCTGCGGACTCCATCCTCAAAAGCACCTGTTTTCACTCTCGGCAGCCTCCGGAGCAAAAAAGACAAACGTCCAGATTTTGCTGCCACAAGAAAGGTGCCAGCGAGGAAAAGTGATGCTGGTCCTCACTGCCTCCTGGAACCCCTTCAAATGCCCCAGACAATTTGGCCCTCTCTGCTTTCCTGCGGACTCCATCCTCAAAAGCACCTGTTTTCACTCTCGGCAGCCTCAGGAGCAGAAAAGACAAACGTCCAGCTTTTGGTGCCACAGCAAAGGTGCCAGCGGGGAAAAGTGATGCTGGTCCTCACTGCCTCCTGGAACCCCTTCAAATGCCCCAGACAATTTGGCCCTCTCTGCTTTCCTGCGGACTCCATCCTCAAAAGCACCTGTTTTCACTCTCGGCAGCCTCCGGAGCAAAAAAGTCAAACGTCCAGCTTTTGCTGCCACAGCAAAGGTGCCAGCGGGGAAAAGTGATGCTGGTCCTCACTGCCTCCTGGAACCCCTTCAAATGCCCCAGACAATTTGGCCCTCTCTGCTTTCCTGCGGACTCCATCCTCAAAAGCACCTGTTTTCACTCTCGGCAGCCTCCGGATCAAAAAAGACAAACGTCCAGCTTTTGGTGCCACAGCAAAGGTGCCAGCGGGGAAAAGTGATGCTGGTCCTCACTGCCTCCTGGAACCCCTTCAAATGCCCCAGACAATTTGGCCCTCTCTGCTTTCCTGCGGACTCCATCCTCAAAAGCACCTGTTTTCGCTTTCGGCGGTGTTAAGAGCAAAAAAGACAAACGTCCAGGTTTTGCTGCCACAGCAAAGGTGCCAGTGGGGAAAAGTGATGCTGGTCCTCACTGCCTCCTGGAACCCCTTCAAATGCCCCAGACAATTTGGCCTTCTCTGCTTTCCTGCGGACTCCATCCTCAAAAGCACCTGTTTTCACTCTCGGCAGCCTCCGGAGCAAAAAAGACAAACGTCCAGCTTTTGCTGCCACAGCAAAGGTGCCAGCGGGGAAAAGTGATGCTGGTCCTCACTGCCTCCTGGAACCCCTTCAAATGCCCCAGACAATTTGGCCCTCTCTGCTTTCCTGTGGACTCTATCCTCAAAAGCACCTGTTTTCACTCTCGGCAGCGTCAGGAGCAAAAAAGACAAAAGTCCAGCTTTTGCTGCCACAGCAAAGGTGCCAGCGGGGAAAAGTGATGCTGGTCCTCACTGCCTCCTGGAACCCCTTCAAATGCCCCAGACAATTTGGCCCTCTCTGCTTTCCTGCGGACTCCATCCTCAAAAGCACCTGTTTTCACTCTCGGCAGCCTCCGGAGCAAAAAAGACAAACGTCCAGCTTTTGCTGCCACAGCAAAGGTGCCAGCGGGGAAAAGTGATGCTGGTCCTCACTGCCTCCTGGAACCCCTTCAAATGCCCCAGACAATTTGGCCCTCTCTGCTTTCCTGCGGACTCCATCCTCAAAAGCACCTGTTTTCACTCTCGGCAGCCTCCGGAGCAAAAAAGACAAACGTCCAGCTTTTGCTGCCACAGCAAAGGTGCCAGCGGGGAAAAGTGATGCTGGTCCTCACTGCCTCCTGGAACCCCTTCAAATGCCCCAGACAATTTGGCCCTCTCTGCTTTCCTGCGGACTCCATCTTCAAAAGCACCTGTTTTCACTCTCGGCAGCCTCCGGAGCAAAAAAGACAAACGTCCAGCTTTTGCTGCCACAAGAAAGGTGCCAGCGAGGAAAAGTGATGCTGGTCCTCACTGCCTCCTGGAACCCCTGCAAATGCCCCAGACAATTTGGCCCTCTCTGCTTTCCTGCGGACTCCATCCTCAAAAGCACCTGTTTTCACTCTCGGCAGCCTCCGGAGCAAAAAAGACAAACGTCCAGCTTTTGCTGCCACAGCAAAGGTGCCAGCGGGGAAAAGTGATGCTGGTCCTCACTGCCTCCTGGAACCCCTTCAAATGCCCCAGACATTTTGGCCTTCTCTGCTTTCCTGCGGACTCTATCCTCAAAAGCACCTGTTTTCACTCTCGGCAGCCTCCGGAGCAGAAAAGACAAACGTCCAGCTTTTGCTGCCACAGCAAAGGTGCCAGCGGGGAAAAGTGATGCTGGTCCTCACTGCCTCCTGGAACCCCTTCAAATGCCCCAGACAATTTGGCCCTCTCTGCTTTCCTGCGGACTCCATCCTCAAAAGCACCTGTTTTCACTCTCGGCAGCCTCAGGAGCAAAAAAGACAAAAGTCCAGCTTTTGCTGCCACAGCAAAGGTGCCAGCGGGGAAAAGTGATGCTGGTCCTCACTGCCTCCTGGAACCCCTTCAAATGCCCCAGACAATTTGGCCCTCTCTGCTTTCCTGCGGACTCCATCCTCAAAAGCACCTGTTTTCACTCTCGGCAGCCTCCGGAGCAAAAAAGACAAACGTCCAGCTTTTGCTGCCACAGCAAAGGTGCCAGCGGGGAAAAGTGATGCTGGTCCTCACTGCCTCCTGGAACCCCTTCAAATGCCCCAGACAATTTGGCCCTCTCTGCTTTCCTGCGGACTCCATCCTCAAAAGCACCTGTTTTCACTCTCGGCAGCCTCCGGAGCAAAAAAGACAAACGTCCAGCTTTTGCTGCCACAAGAAAGGTGCCAGCGAGGAAAAGTGATGCTGGTCCTCACTGCCTCCTGGAACCCCTTCAAATGCCCCAGACAATTTGGCCCTCTCTGCTTTCCTGCGGACTCCATCCTCAAAAGCACCTGTTTTCACTCTCGGCAGCCTCCGGAGCAGAAAAGACAAAAGTCCAGCTTTTGCTGCCACAGCAAAGGTGCCAGCGGGGAAAAGTGATGCTGGTCCTCACTGCCTCCTGGAACCCCTTCAAATGCCCCAGACAATTTGGCCCTCTCTGCTTTCCTGCGGACTCCATCCTCAAAAGCACCTGTTTTCACTCTCGGCAGCCTCCGGAGCAAAAAAGACAAACGTCCAGCTTTTGCTGCCACAGCAAAGGTGCCAGCGGGGAAAAGTGATGCTGGTCCTCACTGCCTCCTGGAACCCCTTCAAATGCCCCAGACAATTTGGCCCTCTCTGCTTTCCTGCGGACTCCATCCTCAAAAGCACCTGTTTTCACTCTCGGCAGCCTCCGGAGCAAAAAAGACAAACGTCCAGGTTTTGCTGCCACAAGAAAGGTGCCAGCGAGGAAAAGTGATGCTGGTCCTCACTGCCTCCTGGAACCCCTGCAAATGCCCCAGACAATTTGGCCCTCTCTGCTTTCCTGCGGACTCCATCCTCAAAAGCACCTGTTTTCACTCTCGGCAGCCTCCGGAGCAAAAAAGACAAACGTCCAGCTTTTGCTGCCACAGCAAAGGTGCCAGCGGGGAAAAGTGATGCTGGTCCTCACTGCCTCCTGGAACCCCTTCAAATGCCCCAGACAATTTGGCCCTCTCTGCTTTCCTGCGGACTCCATCCTCAAAAGCACCTGTTTTCACTCTCGGCAGCCTCCGGAGCAAAAAAGACAAACGTCCAGCTTTTGCTGCCACAGCAAAGGTGCCAGCGGGGAAAAGTGATGCTGGTCCTCACTGCCTCCTGGAACCCCTTCAAATGCCCCAGACAATTTGGCCCTCTCTGCTTTCCTGCGGACTCCATCCTCAAAAGCACCTGTTTTCACTCTCGGCAGCCTCCGGAGCAAAAAAGACAAACGTCCAGCTTTTGCTGCCACAAGAAAGGTGCCAGCGAGGAAAAGTGATGCTGGTCCTCACTGCCTCCTGGAACCCCTTCAAATGCCCCAGACAATTTGGCCCTCTCTGCTTTCCTGCGCACTCCATCCTCAAAAGCACCTGTTTTCACTCTCGGCAGCCTCCGGAGCAAAAAAGACAAACGTCCAGCTTTTGCTGCCACAGCAAAGGTGCCAGCGGGGAAAAGTGATGCTGGTCCTCACTGCCTCCTGGAACCCCTTCAAATGCCCCAGACAATTTGGCCCTCTCTGCTTTCCTGCGGACTCCATCCTCAAAAGCACCTGTTTTCACTCTCGGCTGCCTCAGGAGCAAAAGAGACGAACGTCCAGCTTTTGCTGCCACAGCAAAGGTGCCAGCGGGGAAAAGTGATGCTGGTCCTCACTGCCTCCTGGAACCCCTTCAAATGCCCCAGACAATTTGGCCCTCTCTGCTTTCCTGCGGACTCCATCCTCAAAAGCACCTGTTTTCGCTTTCGGCGGTGTTTAGAGCAAAAAAGACAAACGTCCAGGTTTTGCTGCCACAGCAAAGGTGCCAGCGGGGAAAAGTGATGCTGGTCCTCACTGCCTCCTGGAACCCCTTCAAATGCCCCAGACAATTTGGCCCTCTCTGCTTTCCTGCGGACTCCATCCTCAAAAGCACCTCTTTTCGCTTTCGGCGGTGTTTGGAGCAAAAAAGACAAACGTCCAGCTTTTGCTGCCACAGCAAAGGTGCCAGCGGGGAAAAGTGATGCTGGTCCTCACTGCCTCCTGGAACCCCTTCAAATGCCCCAGACAATTTGGCCCTCTCTGCTTTCCTGCGGACTCCATCCTCAAAAGCACCTGTTTTCACTCTCGGCAGCCTCCGGAGCAAAAAAGACAAACGTCCAGCTTTTGCTGCCACAGCAAAGGTGCCAGCGGGGAAAAGTGATGCTGGTCCTCACTGCCTCCTGGAACCCCTTCAAATGCCCCAGACAATTTGGCCCTCTCTGCTTTCCTGCGGACTCTATCCTCAAAAGTACCTGTTTTCACTCTCGGCAGTCTCAGGAGCAAAAAAGACAAACGTCCAGCTTTTGCTGCCACAGCAAAGGTGCCAGCGGGGAAAAGTGATGCTGGTCCTCACTGCCTCCTGGAACCCCTTCAAATGCCCCAGACAATTTGGCCCTCTCTGCTTTCCTGCGGACTCCATCCTCAAAAGCACCTGTTTTCACTCTCGGCAGCCTCCGGAGCAAAAAAGACAAACGTCCAGCTTTTGCTGCCACAGCAAAGGTGCCAGCGGGGAAAAGTGATGCTGGTCCTCACTGCCTCCTGGAACCCCTTCAAATGCCCCAGACAATTTGGCCTTCTCTGCTTTCCTGCGGACTCTATCCTCAAAAGCACCTGTTTTCACTCTCGGCAGCCTCCGGAGCAGAAAAGACAAACGTCCAGCTTTTGCTGCCACAGCAAAGGTGCCAGCGGGGAAAAGTGATGCTGGTCCTCACTGCCTCCTGGAACCCCTTCAAATGCCCCAGACAATTTGGCCCTCTCTGCTTTCCTGTGGACTCTATCCTCAAAAGCACCTGTTTTCACTCTCGGCAGCCTCAGGAGCAAAAAAGACAAAAGTCCAGCTTTTGCTGCCACAGCAAAGGTGCCAGCGGGGAAAAGTGATGCTGGTCCTCACTGCCTCCTGGAACCCCTTCAAATGCCCCAGACAATTTGGCCCTCTCTGCTTTCCTGCGGACGCCATCCTCAAAAGCACCTGTTTTCACTCTCGGCAGCCTCCGGAGCAAAAAAGACAAACGTCCAGCTTTTGCTGCCACAGCAAAGGTGCCAGCGGGGAAAAGTGATGCTGGTCCTCACTGCCTCCTGGAACCCCTTCAAATGCCCCAGACAATTTGGCCCTCTCTGCTTTCCTGCGGACTCCATCCTCAAAAGCACCTGTTTTCACTCTCGGCAGCCTCCGGAGCAAAAAAGACAAACGTCCAGCTTTTGCTGCCACAGCAAAGGTGCCAGCGGGGAAAAGTGATGCTGGTCCTCTCTGCCTCCTGGAACCCCTTCAAATGCCCCAGACAATTTGGCCCTCTCTGCTTTCCTGCGGACTCCATCCTCAAAAGCACCTGTTTTCACTCTCGGCTGCCTCAGGAGCAAAAAAGACGAACGTCCAGCTTTTGCTGCCACAGCAAAGGTGCCAGCGGGGAAAAGTGATGCTGGTCCTCACTGCCTCCTGGAACCCCTTCAAATGCCCCAGACAATTTGGCCCTCTCTGCTTTCCTGCGGACTCTATCCTCAAAAGCACCTGTTTTCACTCTCGGCAGTCTCAGGAGCAAAAAAGACAAACGTCCAGCTTTTGCTGCCACAGCAAAGGTGCCAGCGGGGAAAAGTGATGCTGGTCCTCACTGCCTCCTGGAACCCCTTCAAATGCCCCAGACAATTTGGCCCTCTCTGCTTTCCTGCGGACTCCATCCTCAAAAGCACCTGTTTTCACTCTCGGCAGCCTCCGGAGCAAAAAAGACAAACGTCCAGCTTTTGCTGCCACAGCAAAGGTGCCAGCGGGGAAAGTGATGCTGGTCCTCACTGCCTCCTGGAACCCCTTCAAATGCCCCAGACAATTTGGCCCTCTCTGCTTTCCTGCGGACTCTATCCTCAAAAGCACCTGTTTTCACTGTCGGCAGTCTCAGGAGCAAAAAAGACAAACGTCCAGCTTTTGCTGCCACAGCAAAGGTGCCAGCGGGGAAAAGTGATGCTGGTCCTCACTGCCTCCTGGAACCTCCTTCAAATGCCCCAGACAATTTGGCCCTCTCTGCTTTCCTGCGGACTCCATCCTCAAAAGCACCTGTTTTCACTCTCGGCAGCCTCCGGAGCAAAAAAGACAAACGTCCAGCTTTTGCTGCCACAGCAAAGGTGCCAGCGGGGAAAAGTGATGCTGGTCCTCACTGCCTCCTGGAACCCCTTCAAATGCCCCAGACAATTTGGCCCTCTCTGCTTTCCTGTGGACTCTATCCTCAAAAGCACCTGTTTTCACTCTCGGCAGCCTCAGGAGCAAAAAAGACAAAAGTCCAGCTTTTGCTGCCACAGCAAAGGTGCCAGCGGGGAAAAGTGATGCTGGTCCTCACTGCCTCCTGGAACCCCTTCAAATGCCCCAGACAATTTGGCCCTCTCTGCTTTCCTGCGGACTCCATCCTCAAAAGCACCTGTTTTCACTCTCGGCAGCCTCCGGAGCAAAAAAGACAAACGTCCAGGTTTTGCTGCCACAGCAAAGGTGCCAGCGGGGAAAAGTGATGCTGGTCCTCACTGCCTCCTGGAACCCCTTCAAATGCCCCAGACAATTTGGCCCTCTCTGCTTTCCTGCGGACTCCATCCTCAAAAGCACCTGTTTTCGCTTTCGGCGGTGTTTAGAGCAAAAAAGACAAACGTCCAGGTTTTGCTGCCACAGCAAAGGTGCCAGTGGGGAAAAGTGATGCTGGTCCTCACTGCCTCCTGGAACCCCTTCAAATGCCCCAGACAATTTGGCCCTCTCTGCTTTCCTGCGGACTCCATCCTCAAAAGCACCTGTTTTCGCTTTCGGCGGTGTTAAGAGCAAAAAAGACAAACGTCCAGGTTTTGCTGCCACAGCAAAGGTGCCAGCGGGGAAAAGTGATGCTGGTCCTCACTGCCTCCTGGAACCCCTTCAAATGCCCCAGACAATTTGGCCCTCTCTGCTTTCCTGCGGACTCCATCCTCAAAAGCACCTGTTTTCACTCTCGGCAGCCTCCGGAGCAAAAAAGGCAAACGTCCAGCTTTTGCTGCCACAGCAAATGTGCCAGCGGGGAAAAGTGATGCTGGTCCTCACTGCCTCCTGGAACCCCTTCAAATGCCCCAGACAATTTGGCCTTCTCTGCTTTCCTGCGGACTCTATCCTCAAAAGCACCTGTTTTCACTCTCGGCAGCCTCCGGAGCAGAAAAGACAAACGTCCAGCTTTTGCTGCCACAGCAAACGTGCCAGCGGGGAAAAGTGATGCTGGTCCTCACTGCCTCCTGGAACCCCTTCAAATGCCCCAGACAATTTGGCCCTCTCTGCTTTCCTGCGGACTCCATCCTCAAAAGCACCTGTTTTCGCTTTCGGCGGTGTTTAGAGCAAAAAAGACAAACGTCCAGGTTTTGCTGCCACAGCAAAGGTGCCAGCGGGGAAAAGTGATGCTGGTCCTCACTGCCTCCTGGAACCCCTTCAAATGCCCCAGACAATTTGGCCCTCTCTGCTTTCCTGCGGACTCCATCCTCAAAAGCACCTGTTTTCACTCTGGGCAGCCTCCGGAGCAAAAAAGACAAACGTCCAGCTTTTGCTGCCACAGCAAAGGTGCCAGTGGGGAAAAGTGATGCTGGTCCTCACTGCCTCCTGGAACCCCTTCAAATGCCCCAGACAATTTGGCCCTCTCTGCTTTCCTGCGGACTCCATCCTCAAAAGCACCTCTTTTCGCTTTCGGCGGTGTTTGGAGCAAAAAAGACAAACGTCCAGCTTTTGCTGCCACAGCAAAGGTGCCAGCGGGGAAAAGTGATGCTGGTCCTCACTGCCTCCTGGAACCCCTTCAAATGCCCTAGACAATTTGGCCCTCTCTGCTTTCCTGCGGACTCCATCCTCAAAAGCACCTGTTTTCACTCTCGGCAGCCTCCGGAGCAAAAAAGACAAACGTCCAGCTTTTGCTGCCACAGCAAAGGTGCCAGCGGGGAAAAGTGATGCTGGTCCTCACTGCCTCCTGGAACCCCTTCAAATGCCCCAGACAATTTGGCCCTCTCTGCTTTCCTGCGGACTCCATCCTCAAAAGCACCTGTTTTCACTCTCGGCAGCCTCCGGAGCAAAAAAGACAAACGTCCAGCTTTTGCTGCCACAGCAAAGGTGCCAGCGGGGAAAAGTGATGCTGGTCCTCACTGCCTCCTGGAACCCCTTCAAATGCCCCAGACAATTTGGCCCTCTCTGCTTTCCTGCGGACTCCATCCTCAAAAGCACCTGTTTTCACTCTCGGCTGCCTCAGGAGCAAAAAAGACGAACGTCCAGCTTTTGCTGCCACAGCAAAGGTGCCAGCGGGGAAAAGTGATGCTGGTCCTCACTGCCTCCTGGAACCCCTTCAAATGCCCCAGACAATTTGGCCCTCTCTGCTTTCCTGCGGACTCTATCCTCAAAAGCACCTGTTTTCACTCTCGGCAGTCTCAGGAGCAAAAAAGACAAACGTCCAGCTTTTGCTGCCACAAGAAAGGTGCCAGCGGGGAAAAGTGATGCTGGTCCTCACCGCCTCCTGGAACCCCTTCAAATGCCCCAGACAATTTGGCCCTCTCTGCTTTCCTGCGGACTCCATCCTCAAAAGCACCTGTTTTCACTCTCGGCAGCCTCCGGAGCAAAAAAGACAAACGTCCAGCTTTTGCTGCCACAGCAAAGGTGCCAGCGGGGAAAAGTGATGCTGGTCCTCACTGCCTCCTGGAACCCCTTCAAATGCCCCAGACAATTTGGCCCTCTCTGCTTTCCTGCGGACTCTATCCTCAAAAGCACCTGTTTTCACTGTCGGCAGTCTCAGGAGCAAAAAAGACAAACGTCCAGCTTTTGCTGCCACAGCAAAGGTGCCAGCGGGGAAAAGTGATGCTGGTCCTCACTGCCTCCTGGAACCCCTTCAAATGCCCCAGACAATTTGGCCCTCTCTGCTTTCCTGCGGACTCCATCCTCAAAAGCACCTGTTTTCACTCTCGGCAGCCTCCGGAGCAAAAAAGACAAACGTCCAGCTTTTGCTGCCACAGCAAAGGTGCCAGCGGGGAAAAGTGATGCTGGTCCTCACTGCCTCCTGGAACCCCTTCAAATGCCCCAGACAATTTGGCCCTCTCTGCTTTCCTGCGGACTCTATCCTCAAAAGCACCTGTTTTCACTCTCGGCAGCCTCAGGAGCAAAAAAGACAAAAGTCCAGCTTTTGCTGCCACAGCAAAGGTGCCAGCGGGGAAAAGTGATGCTGGTCCTCACTGCCTCCTGGAACCCCTTCAAATGCCCCAGACAATTTGGCCCTCTCTGCTTTCCTGCGGACTCCATCCTCAAAAGCACCTGTTTTCACTCTCGGCAGCCTCCGGAGCAAAAAAGACAAACGTCCAGCTTTTGCTGCCACAGCAAAGGTGCCAGCGGGGAAAAGTGATGCTGGTCCTCACTGCCTCCTGGAACCCCTTCAAATGCCCCAGACAATTTGGCCCTCTCTGCTTTCCTGCGGACTCCATCCTCAAAAGCACCTGTTTTCACTCTCGGCAGCCTCCGGAGCAAAAAAGACAAACGTCCAGGTTTTGCTGCCACAGCAAAGGTGCCAGCGGGGAAAATTGATGCTGGTCCTCTCTGCCTCCTGGAACCCCTTCAAATGCCCCAGACAATTTGGCCCTCTCTGCTTTCCTGTGGACTCCATCCTCAAAAGCACCTGTTTTCACTCTCGGCTGCCTCAGGAGCAAAAAAGACGAACGTCCAGGTTTTGCTGCCACAGCAAAGGTGCCAGCGGGGAAAAGTGATGCTGGTCCTCACTGCCTCCTGGAACCCCTTCAAATGCCCCAGACAATTTGGCCCTCTCTGCTTTCCTGCGGACTCCATCCTCAAAAGCACCTGTTTTCGCTTTCGGCGGTGTTTAGAGCAAAAAAGACAAACGTCCAGGTTTTGCTGCCACAGCAAAGGTGCCAGTGGGGAAAAGTGATGCTGGTCCTCACTGCCTCCTGGAACCCCTTCAAATGCCCCAGACAATTTGGCCCTCTCTGCTTTCCTGCGGACTCCATCCTCAAAAGCACCTGTTTTCGCTTTCGGCGGTGTTTAGAGCAAAAAAGACAAACGTCCAGGTTTTGCTGCCACAGCAAAGGTGCCAGTGGGGAAAAGTGATGCTGGTCCTCACTGCCTCCTGGAACCCCTTCAAATGCCCCAGACAATTTGGCCCTCTCTGCTTTCCTGCGGACTCCATCCTCAAAAGCACCTGTTTTCACTCTCGGCAGCCTCCGGAGCAAAAAAGACAAACGTCCAGCTTTTGCTGCCACAGCAAATGTGCCAGCGGGGAAAAGTGATGCTGGTCCTCACTGCCTCCTGGAACCCCTTCAAATGCCCCAGACAATTTGGCCTTCTCTGCTTTCCTGCGGACTCTATCCTCAAAAGCACCTGTTTTCACTCTCGGCAGCCTCCGGAGCAGAAAAGACAAACGTCCAGCTTTTGCTGCCACAGCAAAGGTGCCAGCGGGGAAAAGTGATGCTGGTCCTCACTGCCTCCTGGAACCCCTTCAAATGCCCCAGACAATTTGGCCCTCTCTGCTTTCCTGCGGACTCCATCCTCAAAAGCACCTGTTTTCGCTTTCGGCGGTGTTTAGAGCAAAAAAGACAAACGTCCAGGTTTTGCTGCCACAGCAAAGGTGCCAGCGGGGAAAAGTGATGCTGGTCCTCACTGCCTCCTGGAACCCCTTCAAATGCCCCAGACAATTTGGCCCTCTCTGCTTTCCTGCGGACTCCATCCTCAAAAGCACCTGTTTTCACTCTGGGCAGCCTCCGGAGCAAAAAAGACAAACGTCCAGCTTTTGCTGCCACAGCAAAGGTGCCAGTGGGGAAAAGTGATGCTGGTCCTCACTGCCTCCTGGAACCCCTTCAAATGCCCCAGACAATTTGGCCCTCTCTGCTTTCCTGCGGACTCCATCCTCAAAAGCACCTCTTTTCGCTTTCGGCGGTGTTTGGAGCAAAAAAGACAAACGTCCAGCTTTTGCTGCCACAGCAAAGGTGCCAGCGGGGAAAAGTGATGCTGGTCCTCACTGCCTCCTGGAACCCCTTCAAATGCCCTAGACAATTTGGCCCTCTCTGCTTTCCTGTGGACTCCATCCTCAAAAGCACCTGTTTTCACTCTCGGCAGCCTCCGGAGCAAAAAAGACAAACGTCCAGCTTTTGCTGCCACAGCAAAGGTGCCAGCGGGGAAAAGTGATGCTGGTCCTCACTGCCTCCTGGAACCCCTTCAAATGCCCCAGACAATTTGGCCCTCTCTGCTTTCCTGCGGACTCCATCCTCAAAAGCACCTGTTTTCACTCTCGGCAGCCTCAGGAGCAAAAAAGACAAACGTCCAGCTTTTGCAGCCACAGAAAAGGTGCCAGCGGGGAAAAGTGATGCTGGTCCTCACTGCCTCCTGGAACCCCTTCAAATGCCCCAGACAATTTGGCCCTCTCTGCTTTCCTGCGGACTCTATCCTCAAAAGCACCTGTTTTCACTCTCGGCAGCCTCAGGAGCAAAAAAGACAAACGTCCAGCTTTTGCTGCCACAGCAAAGGTGCCAGCGGGGAAAAGTGATGCTGGTCCTCACTGCCTCCTGGAACCCCTTCAAATGCCCCAGACAATTTGGCCCTCTCTGCTTTCCTGCGGACTCCATCCTCAAAAGCACCTGTTTTCGCTTTCGGCGGTGTTTAGAGCAAAAAAGACAAACGTCCAGGTTTTGCTGCCACAGCAAAGGTGCCAGTGGGGAAAAGTGATGCTGGTCCTCACTGCCTCCTGGAACCCCTTCAAATGCCCCAGACAATTTGGCCCTCTCTGCTTTCCTGCGGACTCCATCCTCAAAAGCACCTGTTTTCGCTTTCGGCGGTGTTTAGAGCAAAAAAGACAAACGTCCAGGTTTTGCTGCCACAGCAAAGGTGCCAGTGGGGAAAAGTGATGCTGGTCCTCACTGCCTCCTGGAACCCCTTCAAATGCCCCAGACAATTTGGCCCTCTCTGCTTTCCTGCGGACTCCATCCTCAAAAGCACCTGTTTTCACTCTCGGCAGCCTCCGGAGCAAAAAAGACAAACGTCCAGCTTTTGCTGCCACAGCAAATGTGCCAGCGGGGAAAAGTGATGCTGGTCCTCACTGCCTCCTGGAACCCCTTCAAATGCCCCAGACAATTTGGCCTTCTCTGCTTTCCTGCGGACTCTATCCTCAAAAGCACCTGTTTTCACTCTCGGCAGCCTCCGGAGCAGAAAAGACAAACGTCCAGCTTTTGCTGCCACAGCAAAGGTGCCAGCGGGGAAAAGTGATGCTGGTCCTCACTGCCTCCTGGAACCCCTTCAAATGCCCCAGACAATTTGGCCCTCTCTGCTTTCCTGCGGACTCCATCCTCAAAAGCACCTGTTTTCGCTTTCGGCGGTGTTTAGAGCAAAAAAGACAAACGTCCAGGTTTTGCTGCCACAGCAAAGGTGCCAGCGGGGAAAAGTGATGCTGGTCCTCACTGCCTCCTGGAACCCCTTCAAATGCCCCAGACAATTTGGCCCTCTCTGCTTTCCTGCGGACTCCATCCTCAAAAGCACCTGTTTTCACTCTGGGCAGCCTCCGGAGCAAAAAAGACAAACGTCCAGCTTTTGCTGCCACAGCAAAGGTGCCAGTGGGGAAAAGTGATGCTGGTCCTCACTGCCTCCTGGAACCCCTTCAAATGCCCCAGACAATTTGGCCCTCTCTGCTTTCCTGCGGACTCCATCCTCAAAAGCACCTCTTTTCGCTTTCGGCGGTGTTTGGAGCAAAAAAGACAAACGTCCAGCTTTTGCTGCCACAGCAAAGGTGCCAGCGGGGAAAAGTGATGCTGGTCCTCACTGCCTCCTGGAACCCCTTCAAATGCCCTAGACAATTTGGCCCTCTCTGCTTTCCTGTGGACTCCATCCTCAAAAGCACCTGTTTTCACTCTCGGCAGCCTCCGGAGCAAAAAAGACAAACGTCCAGCTTTTGCTGCCACAGCAAAGGTGCCAGCGGGGAAAAGTGATGCTGGTCCTCACTGCCTCCTGGAACCCCTTCAAATGCCCCAGACAATTTGGCCCTCTCTGCTTTCCTGCGGACTCCATCCTCAAAAGCACCTGTTTTCACTCTCGGCAGCCTCAGGAGCAAAAAAGACAAACGTCCAGCTTTTGCAGCCACAGAAAAGGTGCCAGCGGGGAAAAGTGATGCTGGTCCTCACTGCCTCCTGGAACCCCTTCAAATGCCCCAGACAATTTGGCCCTCTCTGCTTTCCTGCGGACTCTATCCTCAAAAGCACCTGTTTTCACTCTCGGCAGCCTCAGGAGCAAAAAAGACAAACGTCCAGCTTTTGCTGCCACAGCAAAGGTGCCAGCGGGGAAAAGTGATGCTGGTCCTCACTGCCTCCTGGAACCCCTTCAAATGCCCCAGACAATTTGGCCCTCTCTGCTTTCCTGCGGACTCCATCCTCAAAAGCACCTGTTTTCACTCTCGGCAGCCTCAGGAGCAAAAAAGACAAACGTCCAGCTTTTGCTGCAACAGCAAAGGTGCCAGCGGGGAAAAGTGATGCTGGTCCTCACTGCCACCTGGAACCCCTTCAAATGCCCCAGACAATTTGGCCCTCTCTGCTTTCCTGCGGACTCCATCCTCAAAAGCACCTGTTTTCACTCTCAGCAGCCTCCGGAGCAAAAAAGACAAACGTCCAGCTTTTGCTGCCACAGCAAAGGTGCCAGCGGGGAAAAGTGATGCTGGTCCTCATTGCCTCCTGGAACCCCTTCAAATGCCCCAGACAATTTGGCCCTCTCTGCTTTCCTGCGCACTCCATCCTCAAAAGCACCTGTTTTCACTCTCGGCAGCCTCCGGAGCAGAAAAGACAAACGTCCAGCTTTTGCTGCCACAGCAAAGGTGACAGCGGGGAAAAGTGATGCTGGTCCTCACTGCCTCCTGGAACCCCTTCAAATGCCCCAGACAATTTGGCCCTCTCTGCTTTCCTGCGGACTCCATCCTCAAAAGCACCTGTTTTCACTCTCGGCAGCCTCCGGAGCAAAAAAGACAAACGTCCAGCTTTTGCTGCCACAGCAAAGGTGCCAGCGGGGAAAAGTGATGCTGGTCCTCACTGCCTCCTGGAACCCCTTCAAATGCCCCAGACAATTTGGCCCTCTCTGCTTTCCTGTGGACGCCATCCTCAAAAGCACCTGTTTTCACTCTCGGCAGCCTCCGGAGCAAAAAAGACAAACGTCCAGCTTTTGCTGCCACAGCAAAGGTGCCAGCGGGGAAAAGTGATGCTGGTCCTCACTGCCTCCTGGAACCCCTTCAAATGCCCCAGACAATTTGGCCCTCTCTGCTTTCCTGCGGACTCCATCCTCAAAAGCACCTGTTTTCACTCTCGGCAGCCTCAGGAGCAAAAAAGACAAACGTCCAGCTTTTGCTGCAACAGCAAAGGTGCCAGCGGGGAAAAGTGATGCTGGTCCTCACTGCCACCTGGAACCCCTTCAAATGCCCCAGACAATTTGGCCCTCTCTGCTTTCCTGCGCACTCCATCCTCAAAAGCACCTGTTTTCACTCTCGGCAGCCTCCGGAGCAGAAAAGACAAACGTCCAGCTTTTGCTGCCACAGCAAAGGTGCCAGCGGGGAAAAGTGATGCTGGTCCTCACTGCCTCCTGGAACCCCTTCAAATGCCCCAGACAATTTGGCCCTCTCTGCTTTCCTGCGGACTCCATCCTCAAAAGCACCTGTTTTCACTCTCGGCAGCCTCCGGAGCAAAAAAGACAAACGTCCAGCTTTTGCTGCCACAGCAAAGGTGCCAGCGGGGAAAAGTGATGCTGGTCCTCACTGCCTCCTGGAACCCCTTCAAATGCCCCAGACAATTTGGCCCTCTCTGCTTTCCTGTGGACGCCATCCTCAAAAGCACCTGTTTTCACTCTCGGCAGCCTCCGGAGCAAAAAAGACAAACGTCCAGCTTTTGCTGCCACAGCAAAGGTGCCAGCGGGGAAAAGTGATGCTGGTCCTCACTGCCTCCTGGAACCCCTTCAAATGCCCCAGACAATTTGGCCCTCTCTGCTTTCCTGCGGACTCCATCCTCAAAAGCACCTGTTTTGCTTTCGGCGGTGTTTGGAGCAAAAAAGACAAACGTCCAGCTTTTGCTGCCACAGCAAAGGTGCCAGCGGGGAAAAGTGATGCTGGTCCTCACTGCCTCCTGGAACCCCTTCAAATGCCCCAGACAATTTGGCCCTCTCTGCTTTCCTGCGGACTCCATCCTCAAAAGCACCTGTTTTCACTCTCGGCAGCCTCCGGAGCAAACGAGAGAAACGTCCAGGTTTTGCTGCCACAGCAAAGGTGCCAGCGGGGAAAAGTGATGCTGGTCCTCACTGCCTCCTGGAACCCCTTCAAATGCCCCAGACAATTTGGCCCTCTCTGCTTTCCTGTGGACTCCATCCTCAAAAGCACCTGTTTTCACTCTCGGCAGGCTCCGGAGCAAAAAAGACAAACGTCCAGCTTTTGCTGCCACAAGAAAGGTGCCAGCGGGGAAAAGTGATGCTGGTCCTCACTACCTCCTGGAACCCCTTCAAATGCCCCAGACAATTTGGCCCTCTCTGCTTTCCTGCGGACTCCATCCTCAAAAGCACCTGTTTTCTCTCTCGGCAGCCTCCGGAGCAAAAAAGACAAACGTCCAGCTTTTGCTGCCACAGCAAAGGTGCCAGCGGGGAAAAGTGATGCTGGTCCTCACTGCCTCCTCGAACCCCTTCAAATGCCCCAGACAATTTGGCCCTCTCTGCTTTCCTGCGGACTCCATCCTCAAAAGCACCTGTTTTCACTCTCGGCAGCCTCCGGAGCAAAAAAGACAAACGTCCAGCTTTTGCTGCCACAGCAAAGGTGCCAGCGGGGAAAAGTGATGCTGGTCCTCACTGCCTCCTGGAACCCCTTCAAATGCCCCAGACAATTTGGCCCTCTCTGCTTTCCTGCGGACTCTATCCTCAAAAGCACCTGTTTTCACTCTCGGCAGCCTCCGGAGCAGAAAAGACAAACGTCCAGCTTTTGCTGCCACAGCAAAGGTGCCAGCGGGGAAAAGTGATGCTGGTCCTCACTGCCTCCTGGAACCCCTTCAAATGCCCCAGACAATTTGGCCCTCTCTGCTTTCCTGTGGACTCTATCCTCAAAAGCACCTGTTTTCACTCTCGGCAGCCTCAGGAGCAAAAAAGACAAAAGTCCAGCTTTTGCTGCCACAGCAAAGGTGCCAGCGGGGAAAAGTGATGCTGGTCCTCACTGCCTCCTGGAACCCCTTCAAATGCCCCAGACAATTTGGCCCTCTCTGCTTTCCTGCGGACTCCATCCTCAAAAGCACCTGTTTTCGCTCTCGGCAGCCTCCGGAGCAAAAAAGACAAACGTCCAGCTTTTGCTGCCACAGCAAAGGTGCCAGCGGGGAAAAGTGATGCTGGTCCTCACCGCCTCCTGGAACCCCTTCAAATGCCCCAGACAATTTGGCCCTCTCTGCTTTCCTGCGGACTCCATCCTCAAAAGCACCTGTTTTCACTCTCGGCAGCCTCTGGAGCAAAAAAGACAAACGTCCAGCTTTTGCTGCCACAAGAAAGGTGCCAGCGAGGAAAAGTGATGCTGGTCCTCACTGCCTCCTGGAACCCCTTCAAATGCCCCAGACAATTTGGCCCTCTCTGCTTTCCTGCGGACTCCATCCTCAAAAGCACCTGTTTTCACTCTCGGCAGCCTCCGGAGCAAAAAAGAGAAACGTCCAGCTTTTGCTGCCACAGCAAAGGTGCCAGCGGGGAAAAGTGATGCTGGTCCTCACTGCCTCCTGGAACCCCTTCAAATGCCCCAGACAATTTGGCCCTCTCTGCTTTCCTGTGGACGCCATCCTCAAAAGCACCTGTTTTCACTCTCGGCAGCCTCCGGAGCAAAAAAGACAAACGTCCAGCTTTTGCTGCCACAGCAAAGGTGCCAGCGGGGAAAAGTGATGCTGGTCCTCACTGCCTCCTGGAACCCCTTCAAATGCCCCAGACAATTTGGCCCTCTCTGCTTTCCTGCGGACTCCATCCTCAAAAGCACCTGTTTTGCTTTCGGCGGTGTTTGGAGCAAAAAAGACAAACGTCCAGCTTTTGCTGCCACAGCAAAGGTGCCAGCGGGGAAAAGTGATGCTGGTCCTCACTGCCTCCTGGAACCCCTTCAAATGCCCCAGACAATTTGGCCCTCTCTGCTTTCCTGCGGACTCCATCCTCAAAAGCACCTGTTTTCACTCTCGGCAGCCTCCGGAGCAAACGAGAGAAACGTCCAGGTTTTGCTGCCACAGCAAAGGTGCCAGCGGGGAAAAGTGATGCTGGTCCTCACTGCCTCCTGGAACCCCTTCAAATGCCCCAGACAATTTGGCCCTCTCTGCTTTCCTGCGGACTCCATCCTCAAAAGCACCTGTTTTCACTCTCGGCAGCCTCCGGAGCAAAAAAGACAAACGTCCAGCTTTTGCTGCCACAAGAAAGGTGCCAGCGAGGAAAAGTGATGCTGGTCCTCACTGCCTCCTGGAACCCCTGCAAATGCCCCAGACAATTTGGCCCTCTCTGCTTTCCTGCGGACTCCATCCTCAAAAGCACCTGTTTTCACTCTCGGCAGCCTCCGGAGCAAAAAAGACAAACGTCCAGCTTTTGCTGCCACAGCAAAGGTGCCAGCGGGGAAAAGTGATGCTGGTCCTCACTGCCTCCTGGAACCCCTTCAAATGCCCCAGACAATTTGGCCTTCTCTGCTTTCCTGCGGAATCCATCCTCAAAAGCACCTGTTTTCACTCTCGGCAGCCTCCGGAGCAGAAAAGACAAACGTCCAGCTTTTGCTGCCACAGCAAAGGTGCCAGCGGGGAAAAGTGATGCTGGTCCTCACTGCCTCCTGGAACCCCTTCAAATGCCCCAGACAATTTGGCCCTCTCTGCTTTCCTGTGGACTCTATTTTCAAAAGCACCTGTTTTCACTCTCGGCAGCCTCCGGAGCAAAAAAGACAAAAGTCCAGCTTTTGCTGCCACAGCAAAGGTGCCAGCGGGGAAAAGTGATGCTGGTCCTCACTGCCTCCTGGAACCCCTTCAAATGCCCCAGACAATTTGGCCCTCTCTGCTTTCCTGCGGACTCCATCCTCAAAAGCACCTGTTTTCACTCTCGGCAGCCTCCGGAGCAAAAAAGACAAACGTCCAGCTTTTGCTGCCACAGCAAAGGTGCCAGCGGGGAAAAGTGATGCTGGTCCTCACTGCCTCCTGGAACCCCTTCAAATGCCCCAGACAATTTGGCCCTCTCTGCTTTCCTGCGGACTCCATCCTCAAAAGCACCTGTTTTCACTCTCGGCAGCCTCCGGAGCAAAAAAGACAAACGTCCAGCTTTTGCTGCCACAAGAAAGGTGCCAGCGAGGAAAAGTGATGCTGGTCCTCACTGCCTCCTGGAACCCCTTCAAATGCCCCAGACAATTTGGCCCTCTCTGCTTTCCTGCGCACTCCATCCTCAAAAGCACCTGTTTTCACTCTCGGCAGCCTCCGGAGCAAAAAAGACAAACGTCCAGGTTTTGCTGCCACAGCAAAGGTGCCAGCGGGGAAAAGTGATGCTGGTCCTCACTGCCTCCTGGAACCCCTTCAAATGCCCCAGACAATTTGGCCCTCTCTGCTTTCCTGCGGACTCCATCCTCAAAAGCACCTGTTTTCACTCTCGGCTGCCTCAGGAGCAAAAGAGACGAACGTCCAGCTTTTGCTGCCACAGCAAAGGTGCCAGCGGGGAAAAGTGATGCTGGTCCTCACTGCCTCCTGGAACCCCTTCAAATGCCCCAGACAATTTGGCCCTCTCTGCTTTCCTGCGGACTCCATCCTCAAATGCACCTGTTTTCGCTTTCGGCGGTGTTTAGAGCAAAAAAGACAAACGTCCAGGTTTTGCTGCCACAGCAAAGGTGCCAGCGGGGAAAAGTGATGCTGGTCCTCACTGCCTCCTGGAACCCCTTCAAATGCCCCAGACAATTTGGCCCTCTCTGCTTTCCTGCGGACTCCATCCTCAAAAGCACCTCTTTTCGCTTTCGGCGGTGTTTGGAGCAAAAAAGACAAACGTCCAGCTTTTGCTGCCACAGCAAAGGTGCCAGCGGGGAAAAGTGATGCTGGTCCTCACTGCCTCCTGGAACCCCTTCAAATGCCCCAGACAATTTGGCCCTCTCTGCTTTCCTGCGGACTCCATCCTCAAAAGCACCTGTTTTCACTCTCGGCAGCCTCCGGAGCAAAAAAGACAAACGTCCAGCTTTTGCTGCCACAGCAAAGGTGCCAGCGGGGAAAAGTGATGCTGGTCCTCACTGCCTCCTGGAACCCCTTCAAATGCCCCAGACAATTTGGCCCTCTCTGCTTTCCTGCGGACTCTATCCTCAAAAGCACCTGTTTTCACTCTCGGCAGTCTCAGGAGCAAAAAAGACAAACGTCCAGCTTTTGCTGCCACAGCAAAGGTGCCAGCGGGGAAAAGTGATGCTGGTCCTCACTGCCTCCTGGAACCCCTTCAAATGCCCCAGACAATTTGGCCCTCTCTGCTTTCCTGCGGACTCCATCCTCAAAAGCACCTGTTTTCACTCTCGGCAGCCTCCGGAGCAAAAAAGACAAACGTCCAGCTTTTGCTGCCACAGCAAAGGTGCCAGCGGGGAAAAGTGATGCTGGTCCTCACTGCCTCCTGGAACCCCTTCAAATGCCCCAGACAATTTGGCCTTCTCTGCTTTCCTGCGGACTCTATCCTCAAAAGCACCTGTTTTCACTCTCGGCAGCCTCCGGAGCAGAAAAGACAAACGTCCAGCTTTTGCTGCCACAGCAAAGGTGCCAGCGGGGAAAAGTGATGCTGGTCCTCACTGCCTCCTGGAACCCCTTCAAATGCCCCAGACAATTTGGCCCTCTCTGCTTTCCTGTGGACTCTATCCTCAAAAGCACCTGTTTTCACTCTCGGCAGCCTCAGGAGCAAAAAAGACAAAAGTCCAGCTTTTGCTGCCACAGCAAAGGTGCCAGCGGGGAAAAGTGATGCTGGTCCTCACTGCCTCCTGGAACCCCTTCAAATGCCCCAGACAATTTGGCCCTCTCTGCTTTCCTGCGGACTCCATCCTCAAAAGCACCTGTTTTCACTCTCGGCAGCCTCCGGAGCAAAAAAGACAAACGTCCAGCTTTTGCTGCCACAGCAAAGGTGCCAGCGGGGAAAAGTGATGCTGGTCCTCACTGCCTCCTGGAACCCCTTCAAATGCCCCAGACAATTTGGCCCTCTCTGCTTTCCTGCGGACTCCATCCTCAAAAGCACCTGTTTTCACTCTCGGCAGCCTCCGGAGCAAAAAAGACAAACGTCCAGCTTTTGCTGCCACAGCAAAGGTGCCAGCGGGGAAAAGTGATGCTGGTCCTCTCTGCCTCCTGGAACCCCTTCAAATGCCCCAGACAATTTGGCCCTCTCTGCTTTCCTGCGGACTCCATCCTCAAAAGCACCTGTTTTCACTCTCGGCTGCCTCAGGAGCAAAAAAGACGAACGTCCAGCTTTTGCTGCCACAGCAAAGGTGCCAGCGGGGAAAAGTGATGCTGGTCCTCACTGCCTCCTGGAACCCCTTCAAATGCCCCAGACAATTTGGCCCTCTCTGCTTTCCTGCGGACTCTATCCTCAAAAGCACCTGTTTTCACTCTCGGCAGTCTCAGGAGCAAAAAAGACAAACGTCCAGCTTTTGCTGCCACAGCAAAGGTGCCAGCGGGGAAAAGTGATGCTGGTCCTCACTGCCTCCTGGAACCCCTTCAAATGCCCCAGACAATTTGGCCCTCTCTGCTTTCCTGCGGACTCCATCCTCAAAAGCACCTGTTTTCACTCTCGGCAGCCTCCGGAGCAAAAAAGACAAACGTCCAGCTTTTGCTGCCACAGCAAAGGTGCCAGCGGGGAAAAGTGATGCTGGTCCTCACTGCCTCCTGGAACCCCTTCAAATGCCCCAGACAATTTGGCCCTCTCTGCTTTCCTGCGGACTCTATCCTCAAAAGCACCTGTTTTCACTGTCGGCAGTCTCAGGAGCAAAAAAGACAAACGTCCAGCTTTTGCTGCCACAGCAAAGGTGCCAGCGGGGAAAAGTGATGCTGGTCCTCACTGCCTCCTGGAACCCCTTCAAATGCCCCAGACAATTTGGCCCTCTCTGCTTTCCTGCGGACTCCATCCTCAAAAGCACCTGTTTTCACTCTCGGCAGCCTCCGGAGCAAAAAAGACAAACGTCCAGCTTTTGCTGCCACAGCAAAGGTGCCAGCGGGGAAAAGTGATGCTGGTCCTCACTGCCTCCTGGAACCCCTTCAAATGCCCCAGACAATTTGGCCCTCTCTGCTTTCCTGCGGACTCCATCCTCAAAAGCACCTGTTTTCACTCTCGGCAGCCTCCGGAGCAAAAAAGACAAACGTCCAGCTTTTGCTGCCACAGCAAAGGTGCCAGCGGGGAAAAGTGATGCTGGTCCTCACTGCCTCCTGGAACCCCTTCAAATGCCCCAGACAATTTGGCCCTCTCTGCTTTCCTGCGGACTCCATCCTCAAAAGCACCTGTTTTCACTCTCGGCAGCCTCCGGAGCAAAAAAGACAAACGTCCAGGTTTTGCTGCCACAGCAAAGGTGCCAGCGGGGAAAATTGATGCTGGTCCTCTCTGCCTCCTGGAACCCCTTCAAATGCCCCAGACAATTTGGCCCTCTCTGCTTTCCTGTGGACTCCATCCTCAAAAGCACCTGTTTTCACTCTCGGCTGCCTCAGGAGCAAAAAAGACGAACGTCCAGGTTTTGCTGCCACAGCAAAGGTGCCAGCGGGGAAAAGTGATGCTGGTCCTCACTGCCTCCTGGAACCCCTTCAAATGCCCCAGACAATTTGGCCCTCTCTGCTTTCCTGCGGACTCCATCCTCAAAAGCACCTGTTTTCGCTTTCGGCGGTGTTTAGAGCAAAAAAGACAAACGTCCAGGTTTTGCTGCCACAGCAAAGGTGCCAGTGGGGAAAAGTGATGCTGGTCCTCACTGCCTCCTGGAACCCCTTCAAATGCCCCAGACAATTTGGCCCTCTCTGCTTTCCTGCGGACTCCATCCTCAAAAGCACCTGTTTTCGCTTTCGGCGGTGTTTAGAGCAAAAAAGACAAACGTCCAGGTTTTGCTGCCACAGCAAAGGTGCCAGTGGGGAAAAGTGATGCTGGTCCTCACTGCCTCCTGGAACCCCTTCAAATGCCCCAGACAATTTGGCCCTCTCTGCTTTCCTGCGGACTCCATCCTCAAAAGCACCTGTTTTCACTCTCGGCAGCCTCCGGAGCAAAAAAGACAAACGTCCAGCTTTTGCTGCCACAGCAAATGTGCCAGCGGGGAAAAGTGATGCTGGTCCTCACTGCCTCCTGGAACCCCTTCAAATGCCCCAGACAATTTGGCCTTCTCTGCTTTCTTGCGGACTCTATCCTCAAAAGCACCTGTTTTCACTCTCGGCAGCCTCCGGAGCAGAAAAGACAAACGTCCAGCTTTTGCTGCCACAGCAAAGGTGCCAGCGGGGAAAAGTGATGCTGGTCCTCACTGCCTCCTGGAACCCCTTCAAATGCCCCAGACAATTTGGCCCTCTCTGCTTTCCTGCGGACTCCATCCTCAAAAGCACCTGTTTTCGCTTTCGGCGGTGTTTAGAGCAAAAAAGACAAACGTCCAGGTTTTGCTGCCACAGCAAAGGTGCCAGCGGGGAAAAGTGATGCTGGTCCTCACTGCCTCCTGGAACCCCTTCAAATGCCCCAGACAATTTGGCCCTCTCTGCTTTCCTGCGGACTCCATCCTCAAAAGCACCTGTTTTCACTCTGGGCAGCCTCCGGAGCAAAAAAGACAAACGTCCAGCTTTTGCTGCCACAGCAAAGGTGCCAGTGGGGAAAAGTGATGCTGGTCCTCACTGCCTCCTGGAACCCCTTCAAATGCCCCAGACAATTTGGCCCTCTCTGCTTTCCTGCGGACTCCATCCTCAAAAGCACCTCTTTTCGCTTTCGGCGGTGTTTGGAGCAAAAAAGACAAACGTCCAGCTTTTGCTGCCACAGCAAAGGTGCCAGCGGGGAAAAGTGATGCTGGTCCTCACTGCCTCCTGGAACCCCTTCAAATGCCCTAGACAATTTGGCCCTCTCTGCTTTCCTGTGGACTCCATCCTCAAAAGCACCTGTTTTCACTCTCGGCAGCCTCCGGAGCAAAAAAGACAAACGTCCAGCTTTTGCTGCCACAGCAAAGGTGCCAGCGGGGAAAAGTGATGCTGGTCCTCACTGCCTCCTGGAACCCCTTCAAATGCCCCAGACAATTTGGCCCTCTCTGCTTTCCTGCGGACTCCATCCTCAAAAGCACCTGTTTTCACTCTCGGCAGCCTCAGGAGCAAAAAAGACAAACGTCCAGCTTTTGCAGCCACAGAAAAGGTGCCAGCGGGGAAAAGTGATGCTGGTCCTCACTGCCTCCTGGAACCCCTTCAAATGCCCCAGACAATTTGGCCCTCTCTGCTTTCCTGCGGACTCTATCCTCAAAAGCACCTGTTTTCACTCTCGGCAGCCTCAGGAGCAAAAAAGACAAACGTCCAGCTTTTGCTGCCACAGCAAAGGTGCCAGCGGGGAAAAGTGATGCTGGTCCTCACTGCCTCCTGGAACCCCTTCAAATGCCCCAGACAATTTGGCCCTCTCTGCTTTCCTGCGGACTCCATCCTCAAAAGCACCTGTTTTCACTCTCGGCAGCCTCAGGAGCAAAAAAGACAAACGTCCAGCTTTTGCTGCAACAGCAAAGGTGCCAGCGGGGAAAAGTGATGCTGGTCCTCACTGCCACCTGGAACCCCTTCAAATGCCCCAGACAATTTGGCCCTCTCTGCTTTCCTGCGGACTCCATCCTCAAAAGCACCTGTTTTCACTCTCAGCAGCCTCCGGAGCAAAAAAGACAAACGTCCAGCTTTTGCTGCCACAGCAAAGGTGCCAGCGGGGAAAAGTGATGCTGGTCCTCATTGCCTCCTGGAACCCCTTCAAATGCCCCAGACAATTTGGCCCTCTCTGCTTTCCTGCGCACTCCATCCTCAAAAGCACCCGTTTTCACTCTCGGCAGCCTCCGGAGCAGAAAAGACAAACGTCCAGCTTTTGCTGCCACAGCAAAGGTGACAGCGGGGAAAAGTGATGCTGGTCCTCACTGCCTCCTGGAACCCCTTCAAATGCCCCAGACAATTTGGCCCTCTCTGCTTTCCTGCGGACTCCATCCTCAAAAGCACCTGTTTTCACTCTCGGCAGCCTCCGGAGCAAAAAAGACAAACGTCCAGCTTTTGCTGCCACAGCAAAGGTGCCAGCGGGGAAAAGTGATGCTGGTCCTCACTGCCTCCTGGAACCCCTTCAAATGCCCCAGACAATTTGGCCCTCTCTGCTTTCCTGTGGACGCCATCCTCAAAAGCACCTGTTTTCACTCTCGGCAGCCTCCGGAGCAAAAAAGACAAACGTCCAGCTTTTGCTGCCACAGCAAAGGTGCCAGCGGGGAAAAGTGATGCTGGTCCTCACTGCCTCCTGGAACCCCTTCAAATGCCCCAGACAATTTGGCCCTCTCTGCTTTCCTGCGGACTCCATCCTCAAAAGCACCTGTTTTCACTCTCGGCAGCCTCAGGAGCAAAAAAGACAAACGTCCAGCTTTTGCTGCAACAGCAAAGGTGCCAGCGGGGAAAAGTGATGCTGGTCCTCACTGCCACCTGGAACCCCTTCAAATGCCCCAGACAATTTGGCCCTCTCTGCTTTCCTGCGGACTCCATCCTCAAAAGCACCTGTTTTCACTCTCAGCAGCCTCCGGAGCAAAAAAGACAAACGTCCAGCTTTTGCTGCCACAGCAAAGGTGCCAGCGGGGAAAAGTGATGCTGGTCCTCATTGCCTCCTGGAACCCCTTCAAATGCCCCAGACAATTTGGCCCTCTCTGCTTTCCTGCGCACTCCATCCTCAAAAGCACCTGTTTTCACTCTCGGCAGCCTCCGGAGCAGAAAAGACAAACGTCCAGCTTTTGCTGCCACAGCAAAGGTGCCAGCGGGGAAAAGTGATGCTGGTCCTCACTGCCTCCTGGAACCCCTTCAAATGCCCCAGACAATTTGGCCCTCTCTGCTTTCCTGCGGACTCCATCCTCAAAAGCACCTGTTTTCACTCTCGGCAGCCTCCGGAGCAAAAAAGACAAACGTCCAGCTTTTGCTGCCACAGCAAAGGTGCCAGCGGGGAAAAGTGATGCTGGTCCTCACTGCCTCCTGGAACCCCTTCAAATGCCCCAGACAATTTGGCCCTCTCTGCTTTCCTGTGGACGCCATCCTCAAAAGCACCTGTTTTCACTCTCGGCAGCCTCCGGAGCAAAAAAGACAAACGTCCAGCTTTTGCTGCCACAGCAAAGGTGCCAGCGGGGAAAAGTGATGCTGGTCCTCACTGCCTCCTGGAACCCCTTCAAATGCCCCAGACAATTTGGCCCTCTCTGCTTTCCTGCGGACTCCATCCTCAAAAGCACCTGTTTTGCTTTCGGCGGTGTTTGGAGCAAAAAAGACAAACGTCCAGCTTTTGCTGCCACAGCAAAGGTGCCAGCGGGGAAAAGTGATGCTGGTCCTCACTGCCTCCTGGAACCCCTTCAAATGCCCCAGACAATTTGGCCCTCTCTGCTTTCCTGCGGACTCCATCCTCAAAAGCACCTGTTTTCACTCTCGGCAGCCTCCGGAGCAAACGAGAGAAACGTCCAGGTTTTGCTGCCACAGCAAAGGTGCCAGCGGGGAAAAGTGATGCTGGTCCTCACTGCCTCCTGGAACCCCTTCAAATGCCCCAGACAATTTGGCCCTCTCTGCTTTCCTGTGGACTCCATCCTCAAAAGCACCTGTTTTCACTCTCGGCAGGCTCCGGAGCAAAAAAGACAAACGTCCAGCTTTTGCTGCCACAAGAAAGGTGCCAGCGGGGAAAAGTGATGCTGGTCCTCACTACCTCCTGGAACCCCTTCAAATGCCCCAGACAATTTGGCCCTCTCTGCTTTCCTGCGGACTCCATCCTCAAAAGCACCTGTTTTCTCTCTCGGCAGCCTCCGGAGCAAAAAAGACAAACGTCCAGCTTTTGCTGCCACAGCAAAGGTGCCAGCGGGGAAAAGTGATGCTGGTCCTCACTGCCTCCTGGAACCCCTTCAAATGCCCCAGACAATTTGGCCCTCTCTGCTTTCCTGCGGACTCCATCCTCAAAAGCACCTGTTTTCACTCTCGGCAGCCTCCGGAGCAAAAAAGACAAACGTCCAGCTTTTGCTGCCACAGCAAAGGTGCCAGCGGGGAAAAGTGATGCTGGTCCTCACTGCCTCCTGGAACCCCTTCAAATGCCCCAGACAATTTGGCCCTCTCTGCTTTCCTGCGGACTCTATCCTCAAAAGCACCTGTTTTCACTCTCGGCAGCCTCCGGAGCAGAAAAGACAAACGTCCAGCTTTTGCTGCCACAGCAAAGGTGCCAGCGGGGAAAAGTGATGCTGGTCCTCACTGCCTCCTGGAACCCCTTCAAATGCCCCAGACAATTTGGCCCTCTCTGCTTTCCTGTGGACTCTATCCTCAAAAGCACCTGTTTTCACTCTCGGCAGCCTCAGGAGCAAAAAAGACAAAAGTCCAGCTTTTGCTGCCACAGCAAAGGTGCCAGCGGGGAAAAGTGATGCTGGTCCTCACTGCCTCCTGGAACCCCTTCAAATGCCCCAGACAATTTGGCCCTCTCTGCTTTCCTGCGGACTCCATCCTCAAAAGCACCTGTTTTCGCTCTCGGCAGCCTCCGGAGCAAAAAAGACAAACGTCCAGCTTTTGCTGCCACAGCAAAGGTGCCAGCGGGGAAAAGTGATGCTGGTCCTCACCGCCTCCTGGAACCCCTTCAAATGCCCCAGACAATTTGGCCCTCTCTGCTTTCCTGCGGACTCCATCCTCAAAAGCACCTGTTTTCACTCTCGGCAGCCTCTGGAGCAAAAAAGACAAACGTCCAGCTTTTGCTGCCACAAGAAAGGTGCCAGCGAGGAAAAGTGATGCTGGTCCTCACTGCCTCCTGGAACCCCTTCAAATGCCCCAGACAATTTGGCCCTCTCTGCTTTCCTGCGGACTCCATCCTCAAAAGCACCTGTTTTCACTCTCGGCAGCCTCCGGAGCAAAAAAGACAAACGTCCAGCTTTTGCTGCCACAGCAAAGGTGCCAGCGGGGAAAAGTGATGCTGGTCCTCACTGCCTCCTGGAACCCCTTCAAATGCCCCAGACAATTTGGCCCTCTCTGCTTTCCTGCGGACTCCATCCTCAAAAGCACTAGTTTTCACTCTCGGCAGCCTCCGGAGCAAAAAAGACAAACGTCCAGCTTTTGCTGCCACAGCAAAGGTGCCAGCGGGGAAAAGTGATGCTGGTCCTCACTGCCTCCTGGAACCCCTTCAAATGCCCCAGACAATTTGGCCCTCTCTGCTTTCCTGCGGACTCTATCCTCAAAAGCACCTGTTTTCACTCTCGGCAGCCTCCGGAGCAGAAAAGACAAACGTCCAGGTTTTGCTGCCACAGCAAAGGTGCCAGCGGGGAAAAGTGATGCTGGTCCTCACTGCCTCCTGGAACCCCTTCAAATGCCCCAGACAATTTGGCCCTCTCTGCTTTCCTGTGGACTCTATCCTCAAAAGCACCTGTTTTCACTCTCGGCAGCCTCAGGAGCAAAAAAGACAAAAGTCCAGCTTTTGCTGCCACAGCAAAGGTGCCAGCGGGGAAAAGTGATGCTGGTCCTCACTGCCTCCTGGAACCCCTTCAAATGCCCCAGACAATTTGGCCCTCTCTGCTTTCCTGCGGACTCCATCCTCAAAAGCACCTGTTTTCTCTTTCGGCATTGTTTGGATCAAAAAAGACAAACATCCAGCTTTTGCTGCCACAGCAAAGGTGCCAGCGGGGAAAAGTGATGCTGGTCCTCACTGCCTCCTGGAAGCCCTTCAAATGCCCCAGACAATTTGGCCCTCTCTGCTTTCCTGCGGACTCCATCCTCAAAAGCACCTGTTTTCGCTTTCGGCGGTGTTTAGAGCAAAAAAGACAAACGTCCAGGTTTTGCTGCCACAGCAAAGGTGCCAGCGGGGAAAAGTGATGCTGGTCCTCACTGCCTCCTGGAACCCCTTCAAATGCCCCAGACAATTTGGCCCTCTCTACTTTCCTGCGGACTCCATCCTCAAAAGCACCTGTTTTCACTCTCGGCAGCCTCCGGAGCAGAAAAGACAAACGTCCAGCTTTTGCTGCCACAGCAAAGGTGCCAGCGGGGAAAAGTGATGCTGGTCCTCACTGCCTCCTGGAACCCCTTCAAATGCCCCAGACAATTTGGCCCTCTCTGCTTTCCTGCGGACTCCATCCTCAAAAGCACTAGTTTTCACTCTCGGCAGCCTCCGGAGCAAAAAAGACAAACGTCCAGCTTTTGCTGCCACAGCAAAGGTGCCAGCGGGGAAAAGTGATGCTGGTCCTCACTGCCTCCTGGAACCCCTTCAAATGCCCCAGACAATTTGGCCCTCTCTGCTTTCCTGCGGACTCTATCCTCAAAAGCACCTGTTTTCACTCTCGGCAGCCTCCGGAGCAGAAAAGACAAACGTCCAGCTTTTGCTGCCACAGCAAAGGTGCCAGCGGGGAAAAGTGATGCTGGTCCTCACTGCCTCCTGGAACCCCTTCAAATGCCCCAGACAATTTGGCCCTCTCTGCTTTCCTGTGGACTCTATCCTCAAAAGCACCTGTTTTCACTCTCGGCAGCCTCAGGAGCAAAAAAGACAAAAGTCCAGCTTTTGCTGCCACAGCAAAGGTGCCAGTGGGGAAAAGTGATGCTGGTCCTCACTGCCTCCTGGAACCCCTTCAAATGCCCCAGACAATTTGGCCCTCTCTGCTTTCCTGCGGACTCCATCCTCAAAAGCACCTGTTTTCGCTCTCGGCAGCCTCCGGAGCAAAAAAGACAAACGTCCAGCTTTTGCTGCCACAGCAAAGGTGCCAGCGGGGAAAAGTGATGCTGGTCCTCACTGCCTCCTGGAACCCCTTCAAATGCCCCAGACAATTTGGCCCTCTCTGCTTTCCTGCGGACTCCATCCTCAAAAGCACCTGTTTTCACTCTCGGCAGCCTCTGGAGCAAAAAAGACAAACGTCCAGCTTTTGCTGCCACAAGAAATGTGCCAGCGAGGAAAAGTGATGCTGGTCCTCACTGCCTCCTGGAACCCCTTCAAATGCCCCAGACAATTTGGCCCTCTCTGCTTTCCTGCGGACTCCATCCTCAAAAGCACCTGTTTTCACTCTCGGCAGCCTCCGGAGCAAAAAAGACAAACGTCCAGCTTTTGCTGCCACAGCAAAGGTGCCAGCGGGGAAAAGTGATGCTGGTCCTCACTGCCTCCTGGAACCCCTTCAAATGCCCCAGACAATTTGGCCCTCTCTGCTTTCCTGCGGACTCCATCCTCAAAAGCACTAGTTTTCACTCTCGGCAGCCTCCGGAGCAAAAAAGACAAACGTCCAGCTTTTGCTGCCACAGCAAAGGTGCCAGCGGGGAAAAGTGATGCTGGTCCTCACTGCCTTCCTGGAACCCCTTCAAATGCCCCAGACAATTTGGCCCTCTCTGCTTTCCTGCGGACTCCATCCTCAAAAGCACCTGTTTTCACTCTCGGCAGCCTCCGGAGCAAAAAAGACAAACGTCCAGCTTTTGCTGCCACAGCAAAGGTGCCAGCGGGGAAAAGTGATGCTGGTCCTCACTGCCTCCTGGAACCCCTTCAAATGCCCCAGACAATTTGGCCCTCTCTGCTTTCCTGCGGACTCCATCCTCAAAAGCACCTGTTTTCTCTTTCGGCATTGTTTGGATCAAAAAAGACAAACATCCAGCTTTTGCTGCCACAGCAAAGGTGCCAGCGGGGAAAAGTGATGCTGGTCCTCACTGCCTCCTGGAACCCCTTCAAATGCCCCAGACAATTTGGCCCTCTCTGCTTTCCTGCGGACTCCATCCTCAAAAGCACCTGTTTTCGCTTTCGGCGGTGTTTAGAGCAAAAAAGACAAACGTCCAGGTTTTGCTGCCACAGCAAAGGTGCCAGCGGGGAAAAGTGATGCTGGTCCTCACTGCCTCCTGGAACCCCTTCAAATGCCCCAGACAATTTGGCCCTCTCTGCTTTCCTGCGGACTCCATCCTCAAAAGCACCTGTTTTCACTCTCGGCAGCCTCCGGAGCAAAAAAGACAAACGTCCAGCTTTTGCTGCCACAGCAAAGGTGCCAGCGGGGAAAAGTGATGCTGGTCCTCACTGCCTCCTGGAACCCCTTCAAATGCCCCAGACAATTTGGCCCTCTCTGCTTTCCTGCGGACTCCATCCTCAAAAGCACCTCTTTTCGCTTTCGGCGGTGTTTGGAGCAAAAAAGACAATCGTCCAGCTTTCGCTGCCACAGCAAAGGTGCCAGCAGGGAAAAGTGATGCTGGTCCTCACTGCCTCCTGGAACCCCTTCAAATGCCCTAGACAATTTGGCCCTCTCTGCTTTCCTGTGGACTCCATCCTCAAAAGCACCTGTTTTCACTCTCGGCAGCCTCCGGAGCAAAAAAGACAAACGTCCAGCTTTTGCTGCCACAGCAAAGGTGCCAGCGGGGAAAAGTGATGCTGGTCCTCACTGCCTCCTGGAACCCCTTCAAATGCCCCAGACAATTTGGCCTTCTCTGCTTTCCTGCGGACTCTATCCTCAAAAGCACCTGTTTTCACTCTCTGCAGCCTCCGGAGCAGAAAAGACAAACGTCCAGCTTTTGCTGCCACAGCAAAGGTGCCAGCGGGGAAAAGTGATGCTGGTCCTCACTGCCTCCTGGAACCCCTTCAAATGCCCCAGACAATTTGGCCCTCTCTGCTTTCCTGTGGACTCTATCCTCAAAAGCACCTGTTTTCACTCTCGGCAGCCTCAGAAGCAAAAAAGACAAAAGTCCAGCTTTTGCTGCCACAGCAAAGGTGCCAGCGGGGAAAAGTGATGCTGGTCCTCACTGCCTCCTGGAACCCCTTCAAATGCCCCAGACAATTTGGCCCTCTCTGCTTTCCTGCGGACTCCATCCTCAAAAGCACCTGTTTTCACTCTCGGCAGCCTCCGGAGCAAAAAAGACAAACGTCCAGCTTTTGCTGCCACAGCAAAGGTGCCAGCGGGGAAAAGTGATGCTGGTCCTCACTGCCTCCTGGAACCCCTTCAAATGCCCCAGACAATTTGGCCCTCTCTGCTTTCCTGCGGACTCCATCCTCAAAAGCACCTGTTTTCACTCTCGGCAGCCTCCGGAGCAAAAAAGACAAACGTCCAGCTTTTGCTGCCACAAGAAAGGTGCCAGCGAGGAAAAGTGATGCTGGTCCTCACTGCCTCCTGGAACCCCTTCAAATGCCCCAGACAATTTGGCCCTCTCTGCTTTCCTGCGGACTCCATCCTCAAAAGCACCTGTTTTCACTCTCGGCAGCCTCCGGAGCAAAAAAGACAAACGTCCAGCTTTTGCTGCCACAGCAAAGGTGCCAGCGGGGAAAAGTGATGCTGGTCCTCACCGCCTCCTGGAACCCCTTCAAATGCCCCAGACAATTTGGCCCTCTCTGCTTTCCTGTGGACTCCATCCTCAAAAGCACCTATTTTCACTCTCGGAAGCCTCCGCAGCAGAAAAGACAAACGTCCAGCTTTTGCTGCCACAGCAAAGGTGCCAGCGGGGAAAAGTGATGCTGGTCCTCACTGCCTCCTGGAACCCCTTCAAATGCCCCAGACAATTTGGCCCTCTCTGCTTTCCTGCGGACTCCATCCTCAAAAGCACCTGTTTTCACTCTCGGCAGCCTCCGGAGCAAAAAAGACAAACGTCCAGCTTTTGCTGCCACAGCAAAGGTGCCAGCGGGGAAAAGTGATGCTGGTCCTCACCGCCTCCTGGAACCCCTTCAAATGCCCCAGACAATTTGGCCCTCTCTGCTTTCCTGTGGACTCCATCCTCAAAAGAACCTATTTTCACTCTCGGAAGCCTCCGCAGCAGAAAAGACAAACGTCCAGCTTTTGCTGCCACAGCAAACGTGCCAGCGGGGAAAAGTGATGCTGGTCCTCACTGCCTCCTGGAACCCCTTCAAATGCCCCAGACAATTTGGCCCTCTCTGCTTTCCTGCGGACTCCATCCTCAAAAGCACCTGTTTTCACTCTCGGCAGCCTCCGGAGCAAAAAAGACAAACGTCCAGCTTTTGCTGCCACAGCAAAGGTGCCAGCGGGGAAAAGTGATGCTGGTCCTCACTGCCTCCTGGAACCCCTTCAAATGCCCCAGACAATTTGGCCCTCTCTGCTTTCCTGTGGACTCCATCCTCAAAAGCACCTTTTTTCACTCTCGGCAGCCTCCGGATCAAAAAAGACAAACGTCCAGCTTTTGGTGCCACAGCAAAGGTGCCAGCGGGGAAAAGTGATGCTGGTCCTCACTGCCTCCTGGAACCCCTTCAAATGCCCCAGACAATTTGGCCCTCTCTGCTTTCCTGCGGACTCCATCCTCAAAAGCACCTGTTTTCGCTTTCGCCGGTGTTAAGAGCAAAAAAGACAAACATCCAGCTTTTGCTGCCACAGCAAAGGTGCCAGCGGGGAAAAGTGATGCTGGTCCTCACTGCCTCCTGGAACCCCTTCAAATGCCCCAGACAATTTGGCCCTCTCTGCTTTCCTGCGGACTCCATCCTCAAAAGCACCTGTTTTCGCTTTCGGCGGTGTTAAGAGCAAAAAAGACAAACATCCAGCTTTTGCTGCCACAGCAAAGGTGCCAGCGGGGAAAAGTGATGCTGGTCCTCACTGCCTCCTGGAACCCCTTCAAATGCCCCAGACAATTTGGCCCTCTCTGCTTTCCTGCGGACTCCATCCTCAAAAGCACCTGTTTTCACTCTCGGCAGCCTCCGGAGCAGAAAAGACAAACGTCCAGCTTTTGCTGCCACAGCAAAGGTGCCAGCGGGGAAAAGTGATGCTGGTCCTCACTGCCTCCTGGAACCCCTTCAAATGCCCCAGACAATTTGGCCCTCTCTGCTTTCCTGCGGACTCCATCCTCAAAAGCACTAGTTTTCACTCTCGGCAGCCTCCGGAGCAAAAAAGACAAACGTCCAGCTTTTGCTGCCACAAGAAAGGTGCCAGCGAGGAAAAGTGATGCTGGTCCTCACTGCCTCCTGGAACCCCTTCAAATGCCCCAGACAATTTGGCCCTCTCTGCTTTCCTGCGGACTCCATCCTCAAAAGCACCTGTTTTCACTCTCGGCAGCCTCTGGAGCAAAAAAGACAAACGTCCAGCTTTTGCTGCCACAAGAAAGGTGCCAGCGAGGAAAAGTGATGCTGGTCCTCACTGCCTCCTGGAACCCCTTCAAATGCCCCAGACAATTTGGCCCTCTCTGCTTTCCTGCGGACTCCATCCTCAAAAGCACCTGTTTTCACTCTCGGCAGCCTCCGGAGCAAAAAAGAAAAACGTCCAGCTTTTGCTGCCACAGCAAAGGTGCCAGCGGGGAAAAGTGATGCTGGTCCTCACTGCCTCCTGGAACCCCTTCAAATGCCCCAGACAATTTGGCCCTCTCTGCTTTCCTGCGGACTCCATCCTCAAAAGCACTAGTTTTCACTCTCGGCAGCCTCCGGAGCAAAAAAGACAAACGTCCAGCTTTTGCTGCCACAGCAAAGGTGCCAGCGGGGAAAAGTGATGCTGGTCCTCACTGCCTCCTGGAACCCCTTCAAATGCCCCAGACAATTTGGCCCTCTCTGCTTTCCTGTGGACTCTATCCTCAAAAGCACCTGTTTTCACTCTCGGCAGCCTCAGGAGCAAAAAAGACAAAAGTCCAGCTTTTGCTGCCACAGCAAAGGTGCCAGCGGGGAAAAGTGATGCTGGTCCTCACTGCCTCCTGGAACCCCTTCAAATGCCCCAGACAATTTGGCCCTCTCTGCTTTCCTGCGGACTCCATCCTCAAAAGCACCTGTTTTCGCTCTCGGCAGCCTCCGGAGCAAAAAAGACAAACGTCCAGCTTTTGCTGCCACAGCAAAGGTGCCAGCGGGGAAAAGTGATGCTGGTCCTCACTGCCTCCTGGAACCCCTTCAAATGCCCCAGACAATTTGGCCCTCTCTGCTTTCCTGCGGACTCCATCCTCAAAAGCACCTGTTTTCACTCTCGGCAGCCTCCGGAGCAAAAAAGACAAACGTCCAGCTTTTGCTGCCACAGCAAAGGTGCCAGTGGGGAAAAGTGATGCTGGTCCTCACTGCCTCCTGGAACCCCTTCAAATGCCCCAGACAATTTGGCCCTCTCTGCTTTCCTGCGGACTCCATCCTCAAAAGCACCTCTTTTCGCTTTCGGCGGTGTTTGGAGCAAAAAAGACAAACGTCCAGCTTTTGCTGCCACAGCAAAGGTGCCAGCGGGGAAAAGTGATGCTGGTCCTCACTGCCTCCTGGAACCCCTTCAAATGCCCTAGACAATTTGGCCCTCTCTGCTTTCCTGTGGACTCCATCCTCAAAAGCACCTGTTTTCACTCTCGGCAGCCTCCGGAGCAAAAAAGACAAACGTCCAGCTTTTGCTGCCACAGCAAAGGTGCCAGCGGGGAAAAGTGATGCTGGTCCTCACTGCCTCCTGGAACCCCTTCAAATGCCCCAGACAATTTGGCCTTCTCTGCTTTCCTGCGGACTCTATCCTCAAAAGCACCTGTTTTCACTCTCTGCAGCCTCCGGAGCAGAAAAGACAAACGTCCAGCTTTTGCTGCCACAGCAAAGGTGCCAGCGGGGAAAAGTGATGCTGGTCCTCACTGCCTCCTGGAACCCCTTCAAATGCCCCAGACAATTTGGCCCTCTCTGCTTTCCTGCGGACTCCATCCTCAAAAGCACTAGTTTTCACTCTCGGCAGCCTCCGGAGCAAAAAAGACAAAAGTCCAGCTTTTGCTGCCACAGCAAAGGTGCCAGCGGGGAAAAGTGATGCTGGTCCTCACTGCCTCCTGGAACCCCTTCAAATGCCCCAGACAATTTGGCCCTCTCTGCTTTCCTGCGGACTCCATCCTCAAAAGCACCTGTTTTCACTCTCGGCAGCCTCCGGAGCAAAAAAGACAAACGTCCAGCTTTTGCTGCCACAGCAAAGGTGCCAGCGGGGAAAAGTGATGCTGGTCCTCACTGCCTCCTGGAACCCCTTCAAATGCCCCAGACAATTTGGCCCTCTCTGCTTTCCTGTGGACTCCATCCTCAAAAGCACCTATTTTCACTCTCGGAAGCCTCCGCAGCAGAAAAGACAAACGTCCAGCTTTTGCTGCCACAGCAAAGGTGCCAGCGGGGAAAAGTGATGCTGGTCCTCACTGCCTCCTGGAACCCCTTCAAATGCCCCAGACAATTTGGCCCTCTCTGCTTTCCTGCGGACTCCATCCTCAAAAGCACCTGTTTTCACTCTCGGCAGCCTCTGGAGCAAAAAAGACAAACGTCCAGCTTTTGCTGCCACAAGAAAGGTGCCAGCGAGGAAAAGTGATGCTGGTCCTCACTGCCTCCTGGAACCCCTTCAAATGCCCCAGACAATTTGGCCCTCTCTGCTTTCCTGCGGACTCCATCCTCAAAAGCACCTGTTTTCACTCTCGGCAGCCTCCGGAGCAAAAAAGACAAACGTCCAGCTTTTGCTGCCACAGCAAAGGTGCCAGCGGGGAAAAGTGATGCTGGTCCTCACTGCCTCCTGGAACCCCTTCAAATGCCCCAGACAATTTGGCCCTCTCTGCTTTCCTGCGGACTCCATCCTCAAAAGCACCTGTTTTCACTCTCGGCAGCCTCCGGAGCAAAAAAGACAAACGTCCAGCTTTTGCTGCCACAGCAAAGGTGCCAGCGGGGAAAAGTGATGCTGGTCCTCACTGCCTCCTGGAACCCCTTCAAATGCCCCAGACAATTTGGCCCTCTCTGCTTTCCTGCGGACTCTATCCTCAAAAGCACCTGTTTTCACTCTCGGCAGCCTCCGGAGCAGAAAAGACAAACGTCCAGCTTTTGCTGCCACAGCAAAGGTGCCAGCGGGGAAAAGTGATGCTGGTCCTCACTGCCTCCTGGAACCCCTTCAAATGCCCCAGACAATTTGGCCCTCTCTGCTTTCCTGTGGACTCTATCCTCAAAAGCACCTGTTTTCACTCTCGGCAGCCTCAGGAGCAAAAAAGACAAAAGTCCAGCTTTTGCTGCCACAGCAAAGGTGCCAGCGGGGAAAAGTGATGCTGGTCCTCACTGCCTCCTGGAACCCCTTCAAATGCCCCAGACAATTTGGCCCTCTCTGCTTTCCTGCGGACTCCATCCTCAAAAGCACCTGTTTTCGCTTTCGCCGGTGTTAAGAGCAAAAAAGACAAACATCCAGCTTTTGCTGCCACAGCAAAGGTGCCAGCGGGGAAAAGTGATGCTGGTCCTCACTGCCTCCTGGAACCCCTTCAAATGCCCCAGACAATTTGGCCCTCTCTGCTTTCCTGCGGACTCCATCCTCAAAAGCACCTGTTTTCGCTTTCGGCGGTGTTAAGAGCAAAAAAGACAAACATCCAGCTTTTGCTGCCACAGCAAAGGTGCCAGCGGGGAAAAGTGATGCTGGTCCTCACTGCCTCCTGGAACCCCTTCAAATGCCCCAGACAATTTGGCCCTCTCTGCTTTCCTGCGGACTCCATCCTCAAAAGCACCTGTTTTCACTCTCGGCAGCCTCCGGAGCAGAAAAGACAAACGTCCAGCTTTTGCTGCCACAGCAAAGGTGCCAGCGGGGAAAAGTGATGCTGGTCCTCACTGCCTCCTGGAACCCCTTCAAATGCCCCAGACAATTTGGCCCTCTCTGCTTTCCTGCGGACTCCATCCTCAAAAGCACTAGTTTTCACTCTCGGCAGCCTCCGGAGCAAAAAAGACAAACGTCCAGCTTTTGCTGCCACAAGAAAGGTGCCAGCGAGGAAAAGTGATGCTGGTCCTCACTGCCTCCTGGAACCCCTTCAAATGCCCCAGACAATTTGGCCCTCTCTGCTTTCCTGCGGACTCCATCCTCAAAAGCACCTGTTTTCACTCTCGGCAGCCTCTGGAGCAAAAAAGACAAACGTCCAGCTTTTGCTGCCACAAGAAAGGTGCCAGCGAGGAAAAGTGATGCTGGTCCTCACTGCCTCCTGGAACCCCTTCAAATGCCCCAGACAATTTGGCCCTCTCTGCTTTCCTGCGGACTCCATCCTCAAAAGCACCTGTTTTCACTCTCGGCAGCCTCCGGAGCAAAAAAGAAAAACGTCCAGCTTTTGCTGCCACAGCAAAGGTGCCAGCGGGGAAAAGTGATGCTGGTCCTCACTGCCTCCTGGAACCCCTTCAAATGCCCCAGACAATTTGGCCCTCTCTGCTTTCCTGCGGACTCCATCCTCAAAAGCACTAGTTTTCACTCTCGGCAGCCTCCGGAGCAAAAAAGACAAACGTCCAGCTTTTGCTGCCACAGCAAAGGTGCCAGCGGGGAAAAGTGATGCTGGTCCTCACTGCCTCCTGGAACCCCTTCAAATGCCCCAGACAATTTGGCCCTCTCTGCTTTCCTGTGGACTCTATCCTCAAAAGCACCTGTTTTCACTCTCGGCAGCCTCAGGAGCAAAAAAGACAAAAGTCCAGCTTTTGCTGCCACAGCAAAGGTGCCAGCGGGGAAAAGTGATGCTGGTCCTCACTGCCTCCTGGAACCCCTTCAAATGCCCCAGACAATTTGGCCCTCTCTGCTTTCCTGCGGACTCCATCCTCAAAAGCACCTGTTTTCGCTCTCGGCAGCCTCCGGAGCAAAAAAGACAAACGTCCAGCTTTTGCTGCCACAGCAAAGGTGCCAGCGGGGAAAAGTGATGCTGGTCCTCACTGCCTCCTGGAACCCCTTCAAATGCCCCAGACAATTTGGCCCTCTCTGCTTTCCTGCGGACTCCATCCTCAAAAGCACCTGTTTTCACTCTCGGCAGCCTCCGGAGCAAAAAAGACAAACGTCCAGCTTTTGCTGCCACAGCAAAGGTGCCAGTGGGGAAAAGTGATGCTGGTCCTCACTGCCTCCTGGAACCCCTTCAAATGCCCCAGACAATTTGGCCCTCTCTGCTTTCCTGCGGACTCCATCCTCAAAAGCACCTCTTTTCGCTTTCGGCGGTGTTTGGAGCAAAAAAGACAAACGTCCAGCTTTTGCTGCCACAGCAAAGGTGCCAGCGGGGAAAAGTGATGCTGGTCCTCACTGCCTCCTGGAACCCCTTCAAATGCCCTAGACAATTTGGCCCTCTCTGCTTTCCTGTGGACTCCATCCTCAAAAGCACCTGTTTTCACTCTCGGCAGCCTCCGGAGCAAAAAAGACAAACGTCCAGCTTTTGCTGCCACAGCAAAGGTGCCAGCGGGGAAAAGTGATGCTGGTCCTCACTGCCTCCTGGAACCCCTTCAAATGCCCCAGACAATTTGGCCTTCTCTGCTTTCCTGCGGACTCTATCCTCAAAAGCACCTGTTTTCACTCTCTGCAGCCTCCGGAGCAGAAAAGAGAAACGTCCAGCTTTTGCTGCCACAGCAAAGGTGCCAGCGGGGAAAAGTGATGCTGGTCCTCACTGCCTCCTGGAACCCCTTCAAATGCCCCAGACAATTTGGCCCTCTCTGCTTTCCTGCGGACTCCATCCTCAAAAGCACTAGTTTTCACTCTCGGCAGCCTCCGGAGCAAAAAAGACAAAAGTCCAGCTTTTGCTGCCACAGCAAAGGTGCCAGCGGGGAAAAGTGATGCTGGTCCTCACTGCCTCCTGGAACCCCTTCAAATGCCCCAGACAATTTGGCCCTCTCTGCTTTCCTGCGGACTCCATCCTCAAAAGCACCTATTTTCACTCTCGGAAGCCTCCGCAGCAGAAAAGACAAACGTCCAGCTTTTGCTGCCACAGCAAAGGTGCCAGCGGGGAAAAGTGATGCTGGTCCTCACTGCCTCCTGGAACCCCTTCAAATGCCCCAGACAATTTGGCCCTCTCTGCTTTCCTGCGGACTCCATCCTCAAAAGCACCTGTTTTCACTCTCGGCAGCCTCTGGAGCAAAAAAGACAAACGTCCAGCTTTTGCTGCCACAAGAAAGGTGCCAGCGAGGAAAAGTGATGCTGGTCCTCACTGCCTCCTGGAACCCCTTCAAATGCCCCAGACAATTTGGCCCTCTCTGCTTTCCTGCGGACTCCATCCTCAAAAGCACCTGTTTTCACTCTCGGCAGCCTCCGGAGCAAAAAAGACAAACGTCCAGCTTTTGCTGCCACAGCAAAGGTGCCAGCGGGGAAAAGTGATGCTGGTCCTCACTGCCTCCTGGAACCCCTTCAAATGCCCCAGACAATTTGGCCCTCTCTGCTTTCCTGCGGACTCCATCCTCAAAAGCACTAGTTTTCACTCTCGGCAGCCTCCGGAGCAAAAAAGACAAACGTCCAGCTTTTGCTGCCACAGCAAAGGTGCCAGCGGGGAAAAGTGATGCTGGTCCTCACTGCCTCCTGGAACCCCTTCAAATGCCCCAGACAATTTGGCCCTCTCTGCTTTCCTGCGGACTCTATCCTCAAAAGCACCTGTTTTCACTCTCGGCAGCCTCCGGAGCAGAAAAGACAAACGTCCAGCTTTTGCTGCCACAGCAAAGGTGCCAGCGGGGAAAAGTGATGCTGGTCCTCACTGCCTCCTGGAACCCCTTCAAATGCCCCAGACAATTTGGCCCTCTCTGCTTTCCTGTGGACTCTATCCTCAAAAGCACCTGTTTTCACTCTCGGCAGCCTCAGGAGAAAAAAGACAAAAGTCCAGCTTTTGCTGCCACAGCAAAGGTGCCAGCGGGGAAAAGTGATGCTGGTCCTCACTGCCTCCTGGAACCCCTTCAAATGCCCCAGACAATTTGGCCCTCTCTGCTTTCCTGCGGACTCCATCCTCAAAAGCACCTGTTTTCGCTCTCGGCAGCCTCCGGAGCAAAAAAGACAAACGTCCAGCTTTTGCTGCCACAGCAAAGGTGCCAGCGGGGAAAAGTGATGCTGGTCCTCACTGCCTCCTGGAACCCCTTCAAATGCCCCAGACAATTTGGCCCTCTCTGCTTTCCTGCGGACTCCATCCTCAAAAGCACCTGTTTTCACTCTCGGCAGCCTCTGGAGCAAAAAAGACAAACGTCCAGCTTTTGCTGCCACAAGAAAGGTGCCAGCGAGGAAAAGTGATGCTGGTCCTCACTGCCTCCTGGAACCCCTTCAAATGCCCCAGACAATTTGGCCCTCTCTGCTTTCCTGCGGACTCCATCCTCAAAAGCACCTGTTTTCACTCTCGGCAGCCTCCGGAGCAAAAAAGACAAACGTCCAGCTTTTGCTGCCACAGCAAAGGTGCCAGCGGGGAAAAGTGATGCTGGTCCTCACTGCCTCCTGGAACCCCTTCAAATGCCCCAGACAATTTGGCCCTCTCTGCTTTCCTGCGGACTCCATCCTCAAAAGCACCTGTTTTCGCTTTCGGCGGTGTTTAGAGCAAAAAAGACAAACGTCCAGGTTTTGCTGCCACAGCAAAGGTGCCAGCAAGGAAAAGTGATGCTGGTCCTCACTGCCTCCTGGAACCCCTTCAAATGCCCCAGACAATTTGGCCCTCTCTGCTTTCCTGCGGACTCCATCCTCAAAAGCACCTGTTTTCACTCTCGGCAGCCTCCGGAGCAAAAAAGACAAACGTCCAGCTTTTGCTGCCACAGCAAAGGTGCCAGTGGGGAAAAGTGATGCTGGTCCTCACTGCCTCCTGGAACCCCTTCAAATGCCCCAGACAATTTGGCCCTCTCTGCTTTCCTGCGGACTCCATCCTCAAAAGCACCTCTTTTCGCTTTCGGCGGTGTTTGGAGCAAAAAAGACAAACGTCCAGCTTTTGCTGCCACAGCAAAGGTGCCAGCGGGGAAAAGTGATGCTGGTCCTCACTGCCTCCTGGAACCCCTTCAAATGCCCTAGACAATTTGGCCCTCTCTGCTTTCCTGTGGACTCCATCCTCAAAAGCACCTGTTTTCACTCTCGGCAGCCTCCGGAGCAAAAAAGACAAACGTCCAGCTTTTGCTGCCACAGCAAAGGTGCCAGCGGGGAAAAGTGATGCTGGTCCTCACTGCCTCCTGGAACCCCTTCAAATGCCCCAGACAATTTGGCCTTCTCTGCTTTCCTGCGGACTCTATCCTCAAAAGCACCTGTTTTCACTCTCTGCAGCCTCCGGAGCAGAAAAGACAAACGTCCAGCTTTTGCTGCCACAGCAAAGGTGCCAGCGGGGAAAAGTGATGCTGGTCCTCACTGCCTCCTGGAACCCCTTCAAATGCCCCAGACAATTTGGCCCTCTCTGCTTTCCTGTGGACTCTATCCTCAAAAGCACCTGTTTTCACTCTCGGCAGCCTCAGGAGCAAAAAAGACAAAAGTCCATCTTTTGCTGCCACAGCAAAGGTGCCAGCGGGGAAAAGTGATGCTGGTCCTCACTGCCTCCTGGAACCCCTTCAAATGCCCCAGACAATTTGGCCCTCTCTGCTTTCCTGCGGACTCCATCCTCAAAAGCACCTGTTTTCACTCTCGGCAGCCTCCGGAGCAAAAAAGACAAACGTCCAGCTTTTGCTGCCACAGCAAAGGTGCCAGCGGGGAAAAGTGATGCTGGTCCTCACTGCCTCCTGGAACCCCTTCAAATGCCCCAGACAATTTGGCCCTCTCTGCTTTCCTGCGGACTCCATCCTCAAAAGCACCTGTTTTCACTCTCGGCAGCCTCCGGAGCAAAAAAGACAAACGTCCAGCTTTTGCTGCCACAAGAAAGGTGCCAGCGAGGAAAAGTGATGCTGGTCCTCACTGCCTCCTGGAACCCCTTCAAATGCCCCAGACAATTTGGCCCTCTCTGCTTTCCTGCGGACTCCATCCTCAAAAGCACCTGTTTTCACTCTCGGCAGCCTCCGGAGCAAAAAAGACAAACGTCCAGCTTTTGCTGCCACAGCAAAGGTGCCAGCGGGGAAAAGTGATGCTGGTCCTCACTGCCTCCTGGAACCCCTTCAAATGCCCCAGACAATTTGGCCCTCTCTGCTTTCCTGTGGACTCCATCCTCAAAAGCACCTATTTTCACTCTCGGAAGCCTCCGCAGCAGAAAAGACAAACGTCCAGCTTTTGCTGCCACAGCAAAGGTGCCAGCGGGGAAAAGTGATGCTGGTCCTCACTGCCTCCTGGAACCCCTTCAAATGCCCCAGACAATTTGGCCCTCTCTGCTTTCCTGCGGACTCCATCCTCAAAAGCACCTGTTTTCGCTTTCGCCGGTGTTAAGAGCAAAAAAGACAAACATCCAGCTTTTGCTGCCACAGCAAAGGTGCCAGCGGGGAAAAGTGATGCTGGTCCTCACTGCCTCCTGGAACCCCTTCAAATGCCCCAGACAATTTGGCCCTCTCTGCTTTCCTGCGGACTCCATCCTCAAAAGCACCTGTTTTCGCTTTCGGCGGTGTTAAGAGCAAAAAAGACAAACATCCAGCTTTTGCTGCCACAGCAAAGGTGCCAGCGGGGAAAAGTGATGCTGGTCCTCACTGCCTCCTGGAACCCCTTCAAATGCCCCAGACAATTTGGCCCTCTCTGCTTTCCTGCGGACTCCATCCTCAAAAGCACCTGTTTTCACTCTCGGCAGCCTCCGGAGCAGAAAAGACAAACGTCCAGCTTTTGCTGCCACAGCAAAGGTGCCAGCGGGGAAAAGTGATGCTGGTCCTCACTGCCTCCTGGAACCCCTTCAAATGCCCCAGACAATTTGGCCCTCTCTGCTTTCCTGCGGACTCCATCCTCAAAAGCACTAGTTTTCACTCTCGGCAGCCTCCGGAGCAAAAAAGACAAACGTCCAGCTTTTGCTGCCACAAGAAAGGTGCCAGCGAGGAAAAGTGATGCTGGTCCTCACTGCCTCCTGGAACCCCTTCAAATGCCCCAGACAATTTGGCCCTCTCTGCTTTCCTGCGGACTCCATCCTCAAAAGCACTAGTTTTCAGTCTCGGCAGCCTCCGGAGCAAAAAAGACAAACGTCCAGCTTTAGCTGCCACAGCAAAGGTGCCAGCGGGGAAAAGTGATGCTGGTCCTCTCTGCCTCCTGGAACGCCTTCAAATGCCCCAGACAATTTGGCCCTCTCTGCTTTCCTGTGGACTCCATCCTCAAAAGCACCTGTTTTCGCTCTCGGCTGCCTCAGGAGCAAAAAAGACGAACGTCCAGCTTTTGCTGCCACAGCAAAGGTGCCAGCGGGGAAAAGTGATGCTGGTCCTCACTGCCTCCTGGAACCCCTTCAAATGCCCTAGACAATTTGGCCCTCTCTGCTTTCCTGTGGACTCCATCCTCAAAAGCACCTGTTTTCACTCTCGGCAGCCTCCGGAGCAAAAAAGACAAACGTCCAGCTTTTGCTGCCACAGCAAAGGTGCCAGCGGGGAAAAGTGATGCTGGTCCTCACTGCCTCCTGGAACCCCTTCAAATGCCCCAGACAATTTGGCCCTCTCTGCTTTCCTGCGGACTCCATCCTCAAAAGCACCTGTTTTCACTCTCGGCAGCCTCCGGAGCAAAAAAGACAAACGTCCAGCTTTTGCTGCCACAGCAAAGGTGCCAGCGGGGAAAAGTGATGCTGGTCCTCACTGCCTCCTGGAACCCCTTCAAATGCCCCAGACAATTTGGCCCTCTCTGCTTTCCTGCGGACTCCATCCTCAAAAGCACCTGTTTTCACTCTCGGCAGCCTCCGGAGCAAAAAAGACAAACGTCCAGCTTTTGCTGCCACAGCAAAGGTGCCAGCGGGGAAAAGTGATGCTGGTCATCACTGCCTCCTGGAACCCCTTCAAATGCCCCAGACAATTTGGCCCTCTCTGCTTTCCTGCGGACTCCATCCTCAAAAGCACCTGTTTTCGCTTTCGGCGGTGTTTAGAGAAAAAAAGACAAACGTCCAGCTTTTGCTGCCACAGCAAAGGTGCCAGCAGGGAAAAGTGATGCTGGTCCTCACTGCCTCCTGGAACCCCTTCAAATGCCCCAGACAATTTGGCCCTCTCTGCTTTCCTGCGGACTCCATCCTCAAAAGCACCTGTTTTCACTCTCGGCAGCCTCCGGAGCAAAAAAGACAAACGTCCAGCTTTTGCTGCCACAGCAAAGGTGCCAGCGGGGAAAAGTGATGCTGGTCCTCACTGCCTCCTGGAACCCCTTCAAATGCCCCAGACAATTTGGCCCTCTCTGCTTTCCTGCGGACTCCATCCTCAAAAGCACCTGTTTTCACTCTCGGCAGCCTCCGGAGCAAAAAAGACAAACGTCCAGCTTTTGCTGCCACAGCAAAGGTGCCAGCGGGGAAAAGTGATGCTGGTCCTCACTGCCTCCTGGAACCCCTTCAAATGCCCCAGACAATTTGGCCCTCTCTGCTTTCCTGCGGACTCCATCCTCAAAAGCACCTGTTTTCACTCTCGGCAGCCTCCGGAGCAAAAAAGACAAACGTCCAGCTTTAGCTGCCACAGCAAAGGTGCCAGCGGGGAAAAGTGATGCTGGTCCTCACTGCCTCCTGGAACCCCTTCAAATGCCCCAGACAATTTGGCCCTCTCTGCTTTCCTGCGGACTCCATCCTCAAAAGCACCTGTTTTCACTCTCGGCAGCCTCCGGAGCAAAAAAGACAAACGTCCAGCTTTTGCTGCCACAGCAAAGGTGCCAGCGGGGAAAAGTGATGCTGGTCCTCACTGCCTCCTGGAACCCCTTCAAATGCCCCAGACAATTTGGCCCTCTCTGCTTTCCTGCGGACTCCATCCTCAAAAGCACCTGTTTTCGCTTTCGGCGGTGTTTAGAGCAAAAAAGACAAATGTCCAGCTTTTGCTGCCACAGCAAAGGTGCCAGCGGGGAAAAGTGATGCTGGTCCTCACTGCCTCCTGGAACCCCTTCAAATGCCCCAGACAATTTGGCCCTCTCTGCTTTCCTGCGGACTCCATCCTCAAAAGCACCTGTTTTGCTTTCGGCGGTGTTTGGAGAAAAAAAGACAAACGTCCAGCTTTTGCTGCCACAGCAAAGGTGCCAGCGGGGAAAAGTGATGCTGGTCCTCACTGCCTCCTGGAACCCCTTCAAATGCCCCAGACAATTTGGCCCTCTCTGCTTTCCTGCGGACTCCATCCTCAAAAGCACCTGTTTTCGCTTTCGGCGGTGTTTGGAGCAAAAAAGACAAACGTCCAGCTTTTGCTGCCACAGCAAAGGTGCCAGCGGGGAAAAGTGATGCTGGTCCTCACTGCCTCCTGGAACCCCTTCAAATGCCCCAGACAATTTGGCCCTCTCTGCTTTCCTGTGGACTCTATCCTCAAAAGCACCTGTTTTCACTCTCGGCAGCCTCTGGAGCAGAAAAGACAAACGTCCAGCTTTTGCCTCCACAGCAAAGGTGCCAGCGGGGAAAAGTGATGCTGGTCCTCACTGCTTCCTGGAACCCCTTCAAATGCCCCAGACAATTTGGCCTTCTCTGCTTTCCTGCGGACTCCATCCTCAAAAGCACCTGTTTTCACTCTCGGCAGCCTCTGGAGCAAAAAAGACAAACGTCCAGCTTTTGCTGCCACAGCAAATGTGCCAGCGGGGAAAAGTGATGCTGGTCCTCACTGCCTCCTGGAACCCCTTCAAATGCCCCAGACAATTTGGCCCTCTCTGCTTTCCTGTAGACTGTATCATCAAAAGCACCTGTTTTCACTCTCGGCATCCTCCGGAGCAAAAAAGACAAACGTCCAGCTTTTGCTGCCACAGCAAAGGTGCCAGCGGGGAAAAGTGATGCTGGTCCTCACTGCCTCCTGGAACCCCTTCAAATGCCCCAGACAATTTGGCCCTCTCTGCTTTCCTGCGGACTCCATCCTCAAAAGCACCTGTTTTCACTCTCGGCAGCCTCCGGAGCAAAAAAGACAAACGTCCAGCTTTTGCTGCCACAGCAAAGGTGCCAGCGGGGAAAAGTGATGCTGGTCCTCACTGCCTCCTGGAACCCCTTCAAATGCCCCAGACAATTTGGCCCTCTCTGCTTTCCTGCGGACTCCATCCTCAAAAGCACCTGTTTTCACTCTCGGCAGCCTCCGGAGCAAAAAAGACAAACGTCCAGGTTTTGCTGCCACAGCAAAGGTGCCAGCGGGGAAAAGTGATGCTGGTCCTCACTGCCTCCTGGAACCCCTTCAAATGCCCCAGACAATTTGGCCCTCTCTGCTTTCCTGCGGACTCCATCCTCAAAAGCACCTGTTTTCACTCTCGGCAGCCTCCGGAGCAAAAAAGACAAACGTCCAGCTTTTGCTGCCACAGCAAAGGTGCCAGCGGGGAAAAGTGATGCTGGTCCTCACTGCCTCCTGGAACCCCTTCAAATGCCCCAGACAATTTGGCCCTCTCTGCTTTCCTGCGGACTCCATCCTCAAAAGCACCTGTTTTCGCTTTCGGCGGTGTTTAGAGCAAAAAAGACAAACGTCCAGCTTTTGCTGCCACAGCAAAGGTGCCAGCGGGGAAAAGTGATGCTGGTCCTCACTGCCTCCTGGAACCCCTTCAAATGCCCCAGACAATTTGGCCCTCTCTGCTTTCCTGCGGACTCCATCCTCAAAAGCACCTGTTTTCACTCTCGGCAGCCTCCGGAGCAAAAAAGACAAACGTCCAGCTTTTGCTGCCACAGCAAAGGTGCCAGCGGGGAAAAGTGATGCTGGTCCTCACTGCCTCCTGGAACCCCTTCAAATGCCCCAGACAATTTGGCCCTCTCTGCTTTCCTGCGGACTCCATCCTCAAAAGCACCTGTTTTCGCTTTCGGCGGTGTTTGGAGCAAAATACAAACGTCCAGCTTTTGCTGCCACAGCAAAGGTGCCAGCAGGGAAAAGTGATGCTGGTCCTCACTGCCTCCTGGAACCCCTTCAAATGCCCCAGACAATTTGGCCCTCTCTGCTTTCCTGCGGACTCCATCCTCAAAAGCACCTGTTTTCACTCTCGGCAGCCTCAGGAGCAAAAAAGACAAACGTCCAGCTTTTGCTGCCACAGCAAAGGTGCCAGCGGGGAAAAGTGATGCTGGTCCTCACTGCCTCCTGGAACCCCTTCAAATGCCCCAGACAATTTGGCCCTCTCTGCTTTCCTGCGGACTCCATCCTCAAAAGCACCTGTTTTCACTCTCGGCAGCCTCCGGAGCAAAAAAGACAAATGTCCAGCTTTTGCTGCCACAGCAAAGGTGCCAGCGGGGAAAAGTGATGCTGGTCCTCACTGCCTCCTGGAACCCCTTCAAATGCCCCAGACAATTTGGCCCTCTCTGCTTTCCTGCGGACTCCATCCTCAAAAGCACCTGTTTTCACTCTCGGCAGCCTCTGGAGCAAAAAAGACAAACGTCCAGCTTTTGCTGCCACAGCAAAGGTGCCAGCGGGGAAAAGTGATGCTGGTCCTCACTGCCTCCTGGAACCCCTTCAAATGCCCCAGACAATTTGGCCCTCTCTGCTTTCCTGCGGACTCCATCCTCAAAAGCACCTGTTTTCGCTTTCGGCGGTGTTTGGAGCAAAATACAAAAGTCCAGCTTTTGCTGCCACAGCAAAGGTGCCAGCGGGGAAAAGTGATGCTGGTCCTCACTGCCTCCTGGAACCCCTTCAAATGCCCCAGACAATTTGGCCCTCTCTGCTTTCCTGTGGACTCCATCCTCAAAAGCACCTGTTTTCACTCTCGGCAGCCTCAGGAGCAAAAAAGACAAACGTCCAGCTTTTGCTGCCACAGCAAAGGTGCCAGCGGGGAAAAGTGATGCTGGTCCTCACTGCCTCCTGGAACCCCTTCAAATGCCCCAGACAATTTGGCCCTCTCTGCTTTCCTGCGGACTCTATCCTCAAAAGCACCTGTTTTCACTCTCGGCAGCCTCCAGAGCAAAAAAGACAAATGTCCAGCTTTTGCTGCCACAGCAAAGGTGCCAGCGGGGAAAAGTGATGCTGGTCCTCACTGCCTCCTGGAACCCCTTCAAATGCCCCAGACAATTTGGCCCTCTCTGCTTTCCTGCGGACTCCATCCTCAAAAGCACCTGTTTTCACTCTCGGCAGCCTCCGGAGCAAAAAAGACAAACGTCCAGCTTTTGCTGCCACAGCAAAGGTGCCAGCGGGGAAAAGTGATGCTGGTCCTCACTGCCTCCTGGAACCCCTTCAAATGCCCCAGACAATTTGGCCCTCTCTGCTTTCCTGTGGACTCCATCCTCAAAAGCACCTGTTTTCACTCTCGGCAGCCTCCGGAGCAAAAAAGACAAACGTCCAGCTTTTGCTGCCACAGCAAAGGTGCCAGCGGGGAAAAGTGATGCTGGTCCTCACTGCCTCCTGGAACCCCTTCAAATGCCCCAGACAATTTGGCCCTCTCTGCTTTCCTGCGGACTCTATCCTCAAAAGCACCTGTTTTCTCTCTCGGCAGCCTCCAGAGCAAAAAAGACAAATGTCCAGCTTTTGCTGCCACAGCAAAGGTGCCAGCGGGGAAAAGTGATGCTGGTCCTCACTGCCTCCTGGAACCCCTTCAAATGCCCCAGACAATTTGGCCCTCTCTGCTTTCCTGCGGACTCCATCCTCAAAAGCACCTGTTTTCACTCTCGGCAGCCTCCGGAGCAAAAAAGACAAACGTCCAGCTTTTGCTGCCACAGCAAAGGTGCCAGCGGGGAAAAGTGATGCTGGTCCTCACTGCCTCCTGGAACCCCTTCAAATGCCCCAGACAATTTGGCCCTCTCTGCTTTCCTGTGGACTCCATCCTCAAAAGCACCTGTTTTCACTCTCGGCAGCCTCAGGAGCAAAAAAGACAAACGTCCAGCTTTTGCTGCCACAGCAAAGGTGCCAGCGGGGAAAAGTGATGCTGGTCCTCACTGCCTCCCCGAACCCCTTCAAATGCCCCAGACAATTTGGCCCTCTCTGCTTTCCTGCGGACTCCATCCTCAAAAGCACCTGTTTTCGCTTTCGGCGTTGTTTGGATCAAAAAAGACAAACGTCCAGCTTTTGCTGCCACAGCAAAGGTGCCAGCGGGGAAAAGTGATGCTGGTCCTCACTGCCTCCTGGAACCCCTTCAAATGCCCCAGACAATTTGGCCCTCTCTGCTTTCCTGCGGACTCTATCCTCAAAAGCACCTGTTTTCACTCTCGGCAGCCTCCGGAGCAAAAAAGACAAACGTCCAGCTTTTGCTGCCACAGCAAAGGTGCCAGCGGGGAAAAGTGATGCTGGTCCTCACTGCCTCCTGGAACCCCTTCAAATGCCCCAGACAATTTGGCCCTCTCTGCTTTCCTGCGGACTCCTTCCTCAAAAGCACCTGTTTTCACTCTCGGCAGCCTCCGGAGCAAAAAAGACAAAGGTCCAGCTTTTGCTGCCACAGCAAAGGTGCCAGCGGGGAAAAGTGATGCTGGTACTCACTGCCTCCTGGAACCCCTTCAAATGCCCCAGACAATTTGGCCCTCTCTGCTTTCCTGCGGACTCCATCCTCAAAAGCACCTGTTTTCGCTTTCGGCGGTGTTAGGAGCAAAAAAGACAAACGTCCAGCTTTTGCCTCCACAGCAAAGGTGCTAGCGGGGAAAAGTGATGCTGGTCCTCACTGCCTCCTGGAACCCCTTCAAATGCCCCAGGCAATTTGGCCCTCTCTGCTTTCCTGCGGACTCCATCCTCAAAAGCACCTGTTTTCACTCTCGGCAGCCTCTGGAGCAAAGAAGACAAAAGTCCAGCTTTTGCTGCCACAGCAAAGGTGCCAGCGGGGAAAAGTGATGCTGGTCCTCACTGCCTCCTGGAACCCCTTCAAATGCCCCAGACAATTTGGCCTTCTCTGCTTTCCTGCGGACTCCATCCTCAAAAGCACCTGTTTTCACTCTCGGCAGCCTCCGGAGCAAAAAAGACAAACGTCCAGCTTTTGCTGCCACAGCAAAGGTGCCAGCGGGGAAAAGTGATGCTGGTCCTCACTGCCTCCTGGAACCCCTTCAAATGCCCCAGACAATTTGGCCCTCTCTGCTTTCCTGCGGACTCCATCCTCAAAAGCACCTATTTTCACTCTCGGCAGGCTCCGGAGCAAGAAAGACAAACGTCCAGGTTTTGCTGCCACAGCAAAGGTGCCAGCGGGGAAAAGTGATGCTGGTCCTCACTGCCTCCTGGAACCCCTTCAAATGCCCCAGACAATTTGGCCCTCTCTGCTTTCCTGCGGACTCCATCCTCAAAAGCACCTGTTTTCACTCTCGGCATCCTCCGGAGCAAAAAAGACAAACGTCCAGCTTTTGCTGCCACAGCAAAGGTGCCAGCGGGGAAAAGTGATGCTGGTCCTCACTGCCTCCTGGAACCCCTTCAAATGCCCCAGACAATTTGGCCCTCTCTGCTTTCCTGCGGACTCCATCCTCATAAGCACCTGTTTTCACTCTCGGCAGCCTCCGGAGCAAAAAAGACAAACGTCCAGCTTTTGCTGCCACAGCAAAGGTGCCAGCGGGGAAAAGTGATGCTGGTCCTCACTGCCTCCTGGAACCCCTTCAAATGCCCCAGACAATTTGGCCCTCTCTGCTTTCCTGCGGACTCCATCCTCATAAGCACCTGTTTTCACTCTCGGCAGCCTCCGGAGCAAAAAAGACAAACGTCCAGCTTTTGCTGCCACAGCAAAGGTGCCAGCGGGGAAAAGTGATGCTGGTCCTCACTGCCTCCTGGAACCCCTTCAAATGCCCCAGACAATTTGGCCCTCTCTGCTTTCCTGCGGACTCCATCCTCAAAAGCACCTGTTTTCGCTTTCGGCGGTGTTTAGAGCAAAAAAGACAAACGTCCAGCTTTTGCTGCCACAGCAAAGGTGCCAGCGGGGAAAAGTGATGCTGGTCCTCACTGCCTCCTGGAACCCCTTCAAATGCCCCAGACAATTTGGCCCTTTCTACTTTCCTGCGGACTCCATCCTCAAAAGCACCTGTTTTCACTCTCGGCAGCCTCTGGAGCAAAAAAGACAAATGTCCAGCTTTTGCTGCCACAGCAAAGGTGCCAGCGGGGAAAAGTGATGCTGGTCCTCACTGCCTCCCCGAACCCCTTCAAATGCCCCAGACAATTTGGCCCTCTCTGCTTTCCTGCGGACTCCATCCTCAAAAGCACCTGTTTTCGCTTTCGGCGGTGTTTAGAGCAAAAAAGACAAACGTCCAGCTTTTGCTGCCACAGCAAAGGTGCCAGCGGCGAAAAGTGATGCTGGTCATCACTGCCTCCTGGAACCCCTTCAAATGCCCCAGACAATTTGGCCCTCTCTGCTTTCCTGCGGACTCCATCCTCAAAAGCACCTGTTTTCACTCTCGGCAGCCTCCGGAGCAAAAAAGACAAACGTCCAGCTTTTGCTGCCACAGCAAAGGTGCCAGCGGGGAAAAGTGATGCTGGTCCTCACTGCCTCCTGGAACCCCTTCAAATGCCCCAGACAATTTGGCCCTCTCTGCTTTCCTGCGGACTCCATCCTCAAAAGCACCTGTTTTCACTCTCGGCAGCCTCCGGAGCAAAAAAGACAAACGTCCAGCTTTTGCTGCCACAGCAAAGGTGCCAGCGGGGAAAAGTGATGCTGGTCCTCACTGCCTCCTGGAACCCCTTCAAATGCCCCAGACAATTTGGCCCTCTCTGCTTTCCTGCGGACTCCATCCTCAAAAGCACCTGTTTTCACTCTCGGCAGCCTCCGGAGCAAAAAAGACAAACGTCCAGCTTTTGCTGCCACAGCAAAGGTGCCAGCGGCGAAAAGTGATGCTGGTCATCACTGCCTCCTGGAACCCCTTCAAATGCCCCAGACAATTTGGCCCTCTCTGCTTTCCTGTGGACGCCATCCTCAAAAGCACCTGTTTTCACTCTCGGCAGCCTCCGGAGCAAAAAAGACAAAGGTCCAGCTTTTGCTGCCACAGCAAAGGTGCCAGCAGGGAAAAGTGATGCTGGTCCTCACTGCCTCCTGGAACCCCTTCAAATGCCCCAGACAATTTGGCCCTCTCTGCTTTCCTGCGGACTCCATCCTCAAAAGCACCTGTTTTCACTCTCGGCAGCCTCCGGAGCAAAAAAGACAAACGTCCAGCTTTTGCTGCCACAGCAAAGGTGCCAGCGGGGAAAAGTGATGCTGGTCCTCACCGCCTCCTGGAACCCCTTCAAATGCCCCAGACAATTTGGCCCTCTCTGCTTTCCTGCGGACTCCATCCTCAAAAGCACCTGTTTTCACTCTCGGCAGCCTCTGGAGCAAAAAAGACAAACGTCCAGCTTTTGCTGCCACAAGAAAGGTGCCAGCGAGGAAAAGTGATGCTGGTCCTCACTGCCTCCTGGAACCCCTTCAAATGCCCCAGACAATTTGGCCCTCTCTGCTTTCCTGTAGACTGTATCATCAAAAGCACCTGTTTTCACTCTCGGCATCCTCCGGAGCAAAAAAGACAAACGTCCAGCTTTTGCTGCCACAGCAAAGGTGCCAGCGGGGAAAAGTGATGCTGGTCCTCACTGCCTCCTGGAACCCCTTCAAATGCCCCAGACAATTTGGCCCTCTCTGCTTTCCTGCGGACTCCATCCTCAAAAGCACCTGTTTTCGCTTTCGGCGGTGTTTAGAGCAAAAAAGACAAACGTCCAGCTTTTGCTGCCACAGCAAAGGTGGCAGCGGGGAAAAGTGATGCTGGTCCTCACTGCCTCCTGGAACCCCTTCAAATGCCCCAGACAATTTGGCCCTCTCTGCTTTCCTGCGGACTCCATCCTCAAAAGCACCTGTTTTGCTTTCGGCGGTGTTTAGAGCAAAAAAGACAAACGTCCAGCTTTTGCTGCCACAGCAAAGGTGCCAGCGGGGAAAAGTGATGCTGGTCCTCACTGCCTCCTGGAACCCCTTCAAATGCCCCAGACAATTTGGCCCTCTCTGCTTTCCTGCGGACTCCATCCTCAAAAGCACCTGTTTTCACTCTCGGCAGCCTCCGGAGCAAAAAAGACAAACGTCCAGCTTTTGCTGCCACAGCAAAGGTGCCAGCGGGGAAAAGTGATGCTGGTCCTCACTGCCTCCTGGAACCCCTTCAAATGCCCCAGACAATTTGGCCCTCTCTGCTTTCCTGCGGACTCCATCCTCAAAAGCACCTGTTTTCACTCTCGGCAGCCTCCGGAGCAAAAAAGACAAACGTCCAGCTTTTGCTGCCACAGCAAAGGTGCCAGCGGGGAAAAGTGATGCTGGTCCTCACTGCCTCCTGGAACCCCTTCAAATGCCCCAGACAATTTGGCCCTCTCTGCTTTCCTGCGGACTCCATCCTCAAAAGCACCTGTTTTCACTCTCGGCAGCCTCCGGAGCAAAAAAGACAAACGTCCAGCTTTAGCTTGCACAGCAAAGGTGCCAGCGGCGAAAAGTGATGCTGGTCCTCACTGCCTCCTGGAACCCCTTCAAATGCCCCAGACAATTTGGCCCTCTCTGCTTTCCTGCGGACTCCATCCTCAAAAAGCACCTGTTTTCACTCTCGGCAGCCTCCGGAGCAAAAAAGACAAACGTCCAGCTTTTGCTGCCACAGCAAAGGTGCCAGCGGGGAAAAGTGATGCTGGTCCTCACTGCCTCCTGGAACCCCTTCAAATGCCCCAGACAATTTGGCCCTCTCTGCTTTCCTGCGGACTCCATCCTCAAAAGCACCTGTTTTCACTCTCGGCAGCCTCCGGAGCAAAAAAGACAAACGTCCAGCTTTTGCTGCCACAGCAAAGGTGCCAGCGGGGAAAAGTGATGCTGGTCCTCACTGCCTCCTGGAACCCCTTCAAATGCCCCAGACAATTTGGCCCTCTCTGCTTTCCTGTGGACGCCATCCTCAAAAGCACCTGTTTTCACTCTCGGTAGCCTCCGGAGCAAAAAAGACAAACGTCCAGCTTTTGCTGCCACAGCAAAGGTGCCAGCGGGGAAAAGTGATGCTGGTCCTCACTGCCTCCTGGAACCCCTTCAAATGCCCCAGACAATTTGGCCCTCTCTGCTTTCCTGCGGACTCCATCCTCAAAAGCACCTGTTTTCACTCTCGGCAGCCTCAGGAGCAAAAAAGACAAACGTCCAGCTTTTGCTGCCACAGCAAAGGTGCCAGCGGGGAAAAGTGATGCTGGTCCTCACTGCCTCCTGGAACCCCTTCAAATGCCCCAGACAATTTGGCCCTCTCTGCTTTCCTGTAGACTGTATCATCAAAAGCACCTGTTTTCACTCTCGGCATCCTCCGGAGCAAAAAAGACAAACGTCCAGCTTTTGCTGCCACAGCAAAGGTGCCAGCGGGGAAAAGTGATGCTGGTCCTCACTGCCTCCTGGAACCCCTTCAAATGCCCCAGACAATTTGGCCCTCTCTGCTTTCCTGCGGACTCCATCCTCAAAAGCACCTGTTTTCACTCTCGGCAGCCTCCGGAGCAAAAAAAGACAAACGTCCAGCTTTTGCTGCCACAGCAAAGGTGCCAGCGGGGAAAAGTGATGCTGGTCCTCACTGCCTCCTGGAACCCCTTCAAATGCCCCAGACAATTTGGCCCTCTCTGCTTTCCTGCGGACTCCATCCTCAAAAGCACCTGTTTTCACTCTCGGCAGCCTCCGGAGCAAAAAAGACAAACGTCCAGCTTTTGCTGCCACAGCAAAGGTGCCAGCGGGGAAAAGTGATGCTGGTCCTCACTGCCTCCTGGAACCCCTTCAAATGCCCCAGACAATTTGGCCCTCTCTGCTTTCTGCGGACTCCATCCTCAAAAGCACCTGTTTTCACTCTCGGCAGCCTCCGGAGCAAAAAAGACAAACGTCCAGCTTTTGCTGCCACAGCAAAGGTGCCAGCGGGGAAAAGTGATGCTGGTCCTCACTGCCTCCTGGAACCCCTTCAAATGCCCCAGACAATTTGGCCCTCTCTGCTTTCCTGCGGACTCCATCCTCAAAAGCACCTGTTTTCACTCTCGGCAGCCTCCGGAGCAAAAAAGACAAACGTCCAGCTTTTGCTGCCACAGCAAAGGTGCCAGCGGGGAAAAGTGATGCTGGTCCTCACTGCCTCCTGGAACCCCTTCAAATGCCCCAGACAATTTGGCCCTCTCTGCTTTCCTGCGGACTCCATCCTCAAAAGCACCTGTTTTCGCTTTCGGCGGTGTTTAGAGCAAAAAAGACAAACGTCCAGCTTTTGCTGCCACAGCAAAGGTGCCAGCGGGGAAAAGTGATGCTGGTCCTCACTGCCTCCTGGAACCCCTTCAAATGCCCCAGACAATTTGGCCCTCTCTGCTTTCCTGCGGACTCCATCCTCAAAAGCACCTGTTTTCGCTTTCGGCGGTGTTTGGAGCAAAAGACAAACGTCCAGCTTTTGCTGCCACAGCAAAGGTGCCAGCGGGGAAAAGTGATGCTGGTCCTCACTGCCTCCTGGAACCCCTTCAAATGCCCCAGACAATTTGGCCCTCTCTGCTTTCCTGCGGACTCCATCCTCAAAAGCACCTGTTTTCACTCTCGGCAGCCTCCGGAGCAAAAAAGACAAACGTCCAGCTTTTGCTGCCACAGCAAAGGTGCCAGCGGGGAAAAGTGATGCTGGTCCTCACTGCCTCCTGGAACCCCTTCAAATGCCCCAGACAATTTGGCCCTCTCTGCTTTCCTGCGGACTCCATCCTCAAAAGCACCTGTTTTCACTCTCAGCAGCCTCCGGAGCAAAAAAGACAAACGTCCAGCTTTTGCTGCCACAGCAAAGGTGCCAGCGGGGAAAAGTGATGCTGGTCCTCATTGCCTCCTGGAACCCCTTCAAATGCCCCAGACAATTTGGCCCTCTCTGCTTTCCTGCGCACTCCATCCTCAAAAGCACCTGTTTTCACTCTCGGCAGCCTCCGGAGCAGAAAAGACAAACGTCCAGGTTTTGCTGCCACAGCAAAGGTGCCAGCGGGGAAAAGTGATGCTGGTCCTCACTGCCTCCTGGAACCCCTTCAAATGCCCCAGACAATTTGGCCCTCTCTGCTTTCCTGCGGACTCCATCCTCAAAAGCACCTGTTTTCGCTTTCGGCGGTGTTTGGAGCAAAATACAAACGTCCAGCTTTGCTGCCACAGCAAAGGTGCCAGCGGGGAAAAGTGATGCTGGTCCTCACTGCCTCCTGGAACCCCTTCAAATGCCCCAGACAATTTGGCCCTCTCTGCTTTCCTGTGGACTCCATCCTCAAAAGCACCTGTTTTCACTCTCGGCAGCCTCCGGAGCAAAAAAGACAAAGGTCCAGCTTTTGCTGCCACAGCAAAGGTGCCAGCGGGGAAAAGTGATGCTGGTCCTCACTGCCTCCCCGAACCCCTTCAAATGCCCCAGACAATTTGGCCCTCTCTGCTTTCCTGCGGACTCCATCCTCAAAAGCACCTGTTTTCGCTTTCGGCGGTGTTTAGAGCAAAAAAGACAAACGTCCAGCTTTTGCTGCCACAGCAAAGGTGCCATCAGGGAAAAGTGATGCTGGTCCTCACTGCCTCCTGGAACCCCTTCAAATGCCCCAGACAATTTGGCCCTCTCTGCTTTCCTGCGGACTCCATCCTCAAAAGCACCTGTTTTCACTCTCGGCAGCCTCCGGAGCAAAAAAGACAAACGTCCAGCTTTTGCTGCTACAGCAAAGGTGCCAGCGGGGAAAAGTGATGCTGGTCCTCACTGCCTCCTGGAACCCCTTCAAATGCCCCAGACAATTTGGCCCTCTCTGCTTTCCTGCGGACTCCATCCTCAAAAGCACCTGTTTTCACTCTCGGCAGCCTCCGGAGCAAAAAAGACAAACGTCCAGCTTTTGCTGCCACAGCAAAGGTGCCAGCGGGGAAAAGTGATGCTGGTCCTCACTGCCTCCTGGAACCCCTTCAAATGCCCCAGAACAATTTGGCCCTCTCTGCTTTCCTGCGGACTCCATCCTCAAAAGCACCTGTTTTCACTCTCGGCAGCCTCCGGAGCAAAAAAGACAACGTCCAGCTTTAGCTTGCACAGCAAAGGTGCCAGCGGCGAAAAGTGATGCTGGTCCTCACTGCCTCCTGGAACCCCTTCAAATGCCCCAGACAATTTGGCCCTCTCTGCTTTCCTGCGGACTCCATCCTCAAAAGCACCTGTTTTCACTCTCGGCAGCCTCCGGAGCAAAAAAGACAAACGTCCAGCTTTTGCTGCCACAGCAAAGGTGCCAGCGGGGAAAAGTGATGCTGGTCCTCACTGCCTCCTGGAACCCCTTCAAATGCCCCAGACAATTTGGCCCTCTCTGCTTTCCTGCGGACTCCATCCTCAAAAGCACCTGTTTTCACTCTCGGCAGCCTCCGGAGCAAAAAAGACAAACGTCCAGCTTTTGCTGCCACAGCAAAGGTGCCAGCGGGGAAAAGTGATGCTGGTCCTCACTGCCTCCTGGAACTCCTTCAAATGCCCCAGACAATTTGGCCCTCTCTGCTTTCCTGTGGACGCCATCCTCAAAAGCACCTGTTTTCACTCTTGGTAGCCTCCGGAGCAAAAAAGACAAAGGTCCAGCTTTTGCTGCCACAGCAAAGGTGCCAGCGGGGAAAAGTGATGCTGGTCCTCACTGCCTCCTGGAACCCCTTCAAATGCCCCAGACAATTTGGCCCTCTCTGCTTTCCTGCGGACTCCATCCTCAAAAGCACCTGTTTTCACTCTCGGCAGCCTCAGGAGCAAAAAAGACAAACGTCCAGCTTTTGCTGCCACAGCAAAGGTGCCAGCGGGGAAAAGTGATGCTGGTCCTCACTGCCTCCTGGAACCCCTTCAAATGCCCCAGACAATTTGGCCCTCTCTGCTTTCCTGTAGACTGTATCATCAAAAGCACCTGTTTTCACTCTCGGCATCCTCCGGAGCAAAAAAGACAAACGTCCAGCTTTTGCTGCCACAGCAAAGGTGCCAGCGGGGAAAAGTGATGCTGGTCCTCACTGCCTCCTGGAACCCCTTCAAATGCCCCAGACAATTTGGCCCTCTCTGCTTTCCTGCGGACTCCATCCTCAAAAGCACCTGTTTTCACTCTCGGCAGCCTCCGGATCAAAAAAGACAAACGTCCAGCTTTTGGTGCCACAGCAAAGGTGCCATCGGGGAAAAGTGATGCTGGTCCTCACTGCCTCCTGGAACCCCTTCAAATGCCCCAGACAATTTGGCCCTCTCTGCTTTCCTGCGGACTCCATCCTCAAAGCACCTGTTTTCACTCTCGGCAGCCTCCGGAGCAAAAAAGACAAACGTCCAGCTTTTGCTGCCACAGCAAAGGTGCCAGCGGGGAAAAGTGATGCTGGTCCTCAGTGCCTCCTGGAACCCCTTCAAATGCCCCAGACAATTTGGCCCTCTCTGCTTTCCTGCGGACTCCATCCTCAAAAGCACCTGTTTTCACTCTCGGCAGCCTCCGGAGCAAAAAAGACAAACGTCCAGCTTTTGCTGCCACAGCAAAGGTGCCAGCGGGGAAAAGTGATGCTGGTCCTCACTGCCTCCTGGAACCCCTTCAAATGCCCCAGACAATTTGGCCCTCTCTGCTTTCCTGCGGACTCCATCCTCAAAAGCACCTGTTTTCACTCTCGGCAGCCTCCGGAGCAAAAAATACAAACGTCCAGCTTTTGCTGCCACAGCAAAGGTGCCAGCGGGGAAAAGTGATGCTGGTCCTCACTGCCTCCTGGAACTCCTTCAAATGCCCCAGACAATTTGGCCCTCTCTGCTTTCCTGTGGACGCCATCCTCAAAAGCACCTGTTTTCACTCTCGGTAGCCTCCGGAGCAAAAAAGACAAAGGTCCAGCTTTTGCTGCCACAGCAAAGGTGCCAGCGGGGAAAAGTGATGCTGGTCCTCACTGCCTCCTGGAACCCCTTCAAATGCCCCAGACAATTTGGCCCTCTCTGCTTTCCTGCGGACTCCATCCTCAAAAGCACCTGTTTTCACTCTCGGCAGCCTCAGGAGCAAAAAAGACAAACGTCCAGCTTTTGCTGCCACAGCAAAGGTGCCAGCGGGGAAAAGTGATGCTGGTCCTCACTGCCTCCTGGAACCCCTTCAAATGCCCCAGACAATTTGGCCCTCTCTGCTTTCCTGTAGACTGTATCATCAAAAGCACCTGTTTTCACCTCTCGGCATCCTCCGGAGCAAAAAAGACAAACGTCCAGCTTTTGCTGCCACAGCAAAGGTGCCAGCGGGGAAAAGTGATGCTGGTCCTCACTGCCTCCTGGAACCCCTTCAAATGCCCCAGACAATTTGGCCCTCTCTGCTTTCCTGCGGACTCCATCCTCAAAAGCACCTGTTTTCACTCTCGGCAGCCTCCGGAGCAAAAAAGACAAACGTCCAGCTTTTGCTGCCACAGCAAAGGTGCCAGCGGGGAAAAGTGATGCTGGTCCTCACTGCCTCCTGGAACCCCTTCAAATGCCCCAGACAATTTGGCCCTCTCTGCTTTCCTGCGGACTCCATCCTCAAAAGCACCTGTTTTCACTCTCGGCAGCCTCCGGAGCAAAAAAGACAAACGTCCAGCTTTTGCTGCCACAGCAAAGGTGCCAGCGGGGAAAAGTGATGCTGGTCCTCACTGCCTCCTGGAACCCCTTCAAATGCCCCAGACAATTTGGCCCTCTCTGCTTTCCTGCGGACTCCATCCTCAAAAGCACCTGTTTTCACTCTCGGCAGCGTCCGGAGCAAAAAAGACAAACGTCCAGCTTTTGCTGCCACAGCAAAGGTGCCAGCGGGGAAAAGTGATGCTGGTCCTCACTGCCTCCTGGAACCCCTTCAAATGCCCCAGACAATTTGGCCCTCTCTGCTTTCCTGCGGACTCCATCCTCAAAAGCACCTGTTTTCGCTTTCGGCGGTGTTAGAGCAAAAAAGACAAACGTCCAGCTTTGCTGCCACAGCAAAGGTGCCAGTGGGGAAAAGTGATGCTGGTCCTCACTGCCTCCTGGAACCCCTTCAAATGCCCCAGACAATTTGGCCCTCTCTGCTTTCCTGCGGACTCCATCCTCAAAAGCACCCTGTTTTCACTCTCGGCAGCCTCCGGAGCAAAAAAGACAAACGTCCAGCTTTTGCTGCCACAGCAAAGGTGGCAGCGGGGAAAAGTGATGCTGGTCCTCACTGCCTCCTGGAACCCCTTCAAATGCCCCAGACAATTTGGCCCTCTCTGCTTTCCTGCGGACTCCATCCTCAAAAGCACCTGTTTTCACTCTCGGCAGCCTCCGGAGCAAAAAAGACAAACGTCCAGCTTTTGCTGCCACAGCAAAGGTGCCAGCGGGGAAAAGTGATGCTGGTCCTCATTGCCTCCTGGAACCCCTTCAAATGCCCCAGACAATTTGGCGCTCTCTGCTTTCCTGCGCACTCCATCCTCAAAAGCACCTGTTTTCACTCTCGGCAGCCTCCGGAGCAGAAAAGACAAACGTCCAGGTTTTGCTGCCACAGCAAAGGTGCCAGCGGGGAAAAGTGATGCTGGTCCTCACTGCCTCCTGGAACCCCTTCAAATGCCCCAGACAATTTGGCCCTCTCTGCTTTCCTGCGGACTCCATCCTCAAAAGCACCTGTTTTCGCTTTCGGCGGTGTTTGGAGCAAAATACAAACGTCCAGCTTTTGCTGCCACAGCAAAGGTGCCAGCGGGGAAAAGTGATGCTGGTCCTCACTGCCTCCTGGAACCCCTTCAAATGCCCCAGACAATTTGGCCCTCTCTGCTTTCCTGTGGACTCCATCCTCAAAAGCACCTGTTTTCACTCTCGGCAGCCTCCGGAGCAAAAAAGACAAAGGTCCAGCTTTTGCTGCCACAGCAAAGGTGCCAGCGGGGAAAAGTGATGCTGGTCCTCACTGCCTCCTGGAACCCCTTCAAATGCCCCAGACAATTTGGCCCTCTCTGCTTTCCTGCGGACTCCATCCTCATAAGCACCTGTTTTCACTCTCGGCAGCCTCCAGAGCAAAAAAGACAAATGTCCAGCTTTTGCTGCCACAGCAAAGGTGCCAGCGGGGAAAAGTAATGCTGGTCCTCACTGCCTCCTGGAACCCCTTCAAATGCCCCAGACAATTTGGCCTTCTCTGCTTTCCTGCGGACTCCATCCTCAAAAGCACCTGTTTTCACTCTCGGCAGCCTCCGGAGCAAAAAAGACAAACGTCCAGCTTTTGCTGCCACAGCAAAGGTGCCAGCGGGGAAAAGTGATGCTGGTCCTCACTGCCTCCTGGAACCCCTTCAAATGCCCCAGACAATTTGGCCCTCTCTGCTTTCCTGTGGACGCCATCCTCAAAAGCACCTGTTTTCACTCTCGGCAGCCTCCGGAGCAAAAAAGACAAACGTCCAGCTTTTGCTGCCACAGCAAAGGTGCCAGCGGGGAAAAGTGATGCTGGTCCTCACTGCCTCCTGGAACCCCTTCAAATGCCCCAGACAATTTGGCCCTCTCTGCTTTCCTGCGGACTCCATCCTCAAAAGCACCTGTTTTCACTCTCGGCAGCCTCAGGAGCAAAAAAGACAAACGTCCAGCTTTTGCTGCCACAGCAAAGGTGCCAGCGGGGAAAAGTGATGCTGGTCCTCACTGCCTCCTGGAACCCCTTCAAATGCCCCAGACAATTTGGCCCTCTCTGCTTTCCTGCGGACTCCATCCTCAAAAGCACCTGTTTTTGCTTTCGGCGGTGTTTAGAGCAAAAAAGACAAACGTCCAGCTTTTGCTGCCACAGCAAAGGTGCTAGCGGGGAAAAGTGATGCTGGTCCTCACTGCCTCCTGGAACCCCTTCAAATGCCCCAGACAATTTGGCCCTCTCTGCTTTCCTGCGGACTCCATCCTCAAAAGCACCTGTTTTCACTCTCGGCAGCCTCCGGAGCAAAAAAGACAAACGTCCAGCTTTTGCTGCCACAGCAAAGGTGCCAGCGGGGAAAAGTGATGCTGGTCCTCACTGCCTCCTGGAACCCCTTCAAATGCCCCAGGCAATTTGGCCCTCTCTGCTTTCCTGCGGACTCCATCCTCAAAAGCACCTGTTTTCGCTTTCGGCGGTGTTTGGATCAAAAAAGACAAACGTCCAGCTTTTGCTGCCACAGCAAAGGTGCCAGCGGGGAAAAGTGATGCTGGTCCTCACTGCCTCCTGGAACCCCTTCAAATGCCCCAGACAATTTGGCCCTCTCTGCTTTCCTGTGGACTCCATCCTCAAAAGCACCTGTTTTCACTCTCGGCAGCCTCCGGAGCAAAAAAGACAAAGGTCCAGCTTTTGCTGCCACAGCAAAGGTGCCAGCGGGGAAAAGTGATGCTGGTCCTCACTGCCTCCTGGAACCCCTTCAAATGCCCCAGACAATTTGGCCCTCTCTGCTTTCCTGCGGACTCCATGCTCAAAAGCACCTGTTTTCACTCTCGGCAGCCTCCAGAGCAAAAAAGACAAATGTCCAGCTTTTGCTGCCACAGCAAAGGTGCCAGCGGGGAAAAGTGATGCTGGTCCTCACTGCCTCCTGGAACCCCTTCAAATGCCCCAGACAATTTGGCCTTCTCTGCTTTCCTGCGGACTCCATCCTCAAAAGCACCTGTTTTCACTCTCGGCAGCCTCCGGAGCAAAAAAGACAAACGTCCAGCTTTTGCTGCCACAGCAAAGGTGCCAGCGGGGAAAAGTGATGCTGGTCCTCACTGCCTCCTGGAACCCCTTCAAATGCCCCAGACAATTTGGCCCTCTCTGCTTTCCTGTGGACGCCATCCTCAAAAGCACCTGTTTTCACTCTCGGCAGCCTCCGGAGCAAAAAAGACAAAGGTCCAGCTTTTGCTGCCACAGCAAAGGTGCCAGCGGGGAAAAGTGATGCTGGTCCTCACTGCCTCCTGGAACCCCTTCAAATGCCCCAGACAATTTGGCCCTCTCTGCTTTCCTGCGGACTCCATCCTCAAAAGCACCTGTTTTCACTCTCGGCAGCCTCCGGAGCAAAAAAGACAAACGTCCAGCTTTTGCTGCCACAGCAAAGGTGCCAGCGGGGAAAAGTGATGCTGGTCCTCACTGCCTCCTGGAACCCCTTCAAATGCCCCATACACTTTTGCCCTCTCTGCTTTCCTGTAGACTGTATCATCAAAAGCACCTGTTTTCACTCTCGGCATCCTCCGGAGCAAAAAAGACAAACGTCCAGCTTTTGCTGCCACAGCAAAGGTGCCATCAGGGAAAAGTGATGCTGGTCCTCACTGCCTCCTGGAACCCCTTCAAATGCCCCAGACAATTTGGCCCTCTCTGCTTTCCTGCGGACTCCATCCTCAAAAGCACCTGTTTTCACTCTCGGCAGCCTCCGGAGCAAAAAAGACAAACGTCCAGCTTTTGCTGCCACAGCAAAGGTGCCAGCGGGGAAAAGTGATGCTGGTCCTCACTGCCTCCTGGAACCCCTTCAAATGCCCCAGACAATTTGGCCCTCTCTGCTTTCCTGCGGAGTCCATCCTCAAAAGCACCTGTTTTCACTCTCGGCAGCCTCCGGAGCAAAAAAGACAAACGTCCAGCTTTTGCTGCCACAGCAAAGGTGCCAGCGGGGAAAAGTGATGCTGGTCCTCACTGCCTCCTGGAACCCCTTCAAATGCCCCAGACAATTTGGCCCTCTCTGCTTTCCTGCGGACTCCATCCTCAAAAGCACCTGTTTTCACTCTCGGCAGCCTCCGGAGCAAAAAAGACAAACGTCCAGCTTTTGCTGCCACAGCAAAGGTGCCAGCGGGGAAAAGTGATGCTGGTCCTCACTGCCTCCTGGAACCCCTTCAAATGCCCCAGACAATTTGGCCCTCTCTGCTTTCCTGCGGACTCCATCCTCAAAAGCACCTGTTTTCGCTTTCGGCGGTGTTTAGAGCAAAAAAGACAAACGTCCAGCTTTTGCTGCCACAGCAAAGGTGCCAGCGGGGAAAAGTGATGCTGGTCCTCACTGCCTCCTGGAACCCCTTCAAATGCCCCAGACAATTTGGCCCTCACTGCTTTCCTGCGGACTCCATCCTCAAAAGCACCTGTTTTCGCCTTCGGCGGTGTTTGGAGCAAAATACAAATGTCCAGCTTTTGCTGCCACAGCAAAGGTGCCAGCGGGGAAAAGTGATGCTGGTCCTCACTGCCTCCTGGAACCCCTTCAAATGCCCCAGACAATTTGGCCCTCTCTGCTTTCCTGTGGACTCCATCCTCAAAAGCACCTGTTTTCACTCTCGGCAGCCTCCGGAGCAAAAAAGACAAACGTCCAGCTTTTGCTGCCACAGCAAAGGTGCCAGCAGGGAAAAGTGATGCTGGTCCTCACTGCCTCCTGGAACCCCTTCAAATGCCCCAGGCAATTTGGCCCTCTCTGCTTTCCTGCGGACTCCATCCTCAAAAGCACCTGTTTTCGCTTTCGGCGGTGTTTGGATCAAAAAAGAAAAACGTCCAGCTTTTGCTGCCACAGCAAAGGTGCCAGCGGGGAAAAGTGATGCTGGTCCTCACTGCCTCCTGGAACCCCTTCAAATGCCCCAGACAATTTGGCCCTCTCTGCTTTCCTGTGGACTCCATCCTCAAAAGCACCTGTTATCACTCTCGGCAGCCTCCGGAGCAAAAAAGACAAACGTCCAGCTTTTGCTGCCACAGCAAAGGTGCCAGCGGGGAAAAGTGATGCTGGTCCTCACTGCCTCCTGGAACCCCTTCAAATGCCCCAGACAATTTGGCCCTCTCTGCTTTCCTGCGGACTCCATCCTCATAAGCACCTGTTTTCACTCTCGGCAGCCTCCAGAGCAAAAAAGACAAATGTCCAGCTTTTGCTGCCACAGCAAAGGTGCCAGCGGGGAAAAGTGATGCTGGTCCTCACTGCCTCCTGGAACCCCTTCAAATGCCCCAGACAATTTGGCCTTCTCTGCTTTCCTGCGGACTCCATCCTCAAAAGCACCTGTTTTCACTCTCGGCAGCCTCCGGAGCAAAAAAGACAAACGTCCAGCTTTTGCTGCCACAGCAAAGGTGCCAGCGGGGAAAAGTGATGCTGGTCCTCACTGCCTCCTGGAACCCCTTCAAATGCCCCAGACAATTTGGCCCTCTCTGCTTTCCTGTGGACGCCATCCTCAAAAGCACCTGTTTTCACTCTCGGCAGCCTCCGGAGCAAAAAAGACAAAGGTCCAGCTTTTGCTGCCACAGCAAAGGTGCCATCAGGGAAAAGTGATGCTGGTCCTCACTGCCTCCTGGAACCCCTTCAAATGCCCCAGACAATTTGGCCCTCTCTGCTTTCCTGCGGACTCCATCCTCAAAAGCACCTGTTTTCACTCTCGGCAGCCTCCGGAGCAAAAAAGACAAACGTCCAGCTTTTGCTGCCACAGCAAAGGTGCCAGCGGGGAAAAGTGATGCTGGTACTCACTGCGTCCTGGAACCCCTTCAAATGCCCCAGACAATTTGGCCCTCTCTGCTTTCCTGCGGACTCCATCCTCAAAAGCACCCGTTTTCGCTTTCGGCGGTGTTAGGAGCAAAAAAGACAAACGTCCAGCTTTTGCTGCCACAGCAAAGGTGCTAGCGGGGAAAAGTGATGCTGGTCCTCACTGCCTCCTGGAACCCCTTCAAATGACCCAGGCAATTTGGCCCTCTCTGCTTTCCTGCGGACTCCATCCTCAAAAGCACCTGTTTTCGCTTTCGGCGGTGTTTGGATCAAAAAAGACAAATGTCCAGCTTTTGCTGCCACAGCAAAGGTGCCAGCGGGGAAAAGTGATGCTGGTCCTCACTGCCTCCTGGAACCCCTTCAAATGCCCCAGACAATTTGGCCCTCTCTGCTTTCCTGCGGACTCCATCCTCATAAGCACCTGTTTTCACTCTCGGCAGCCTCCAGAGCAAAAAAGACAAATGTCCAGCTTTTGCTGCCACAGCAAAGGTGCCAGCGGGGAAAAGTGATGCTGGTCCTCACTGCCTCCTGGAACCCCTTCAAATGCCCCAGACAATTTGGCCTTCTCTGCTTTCCTGCGGACTCCATCCTCAAAAGCACCTGTTTTCACTCTCGGCAGCCTCCGGAGCAAAAAAGACAAACGTCCAGCTTTTGCTGCCACAGCAAAGGTTGCAGCGGGGAAAAGTGATGCTGGTCCTCACTGCCTCCTGGAACCCCTTCAAATGCCCCAGACAATTTGGCCCTCTCTGCTTTCCTGTGGACGCCATCCTCAAAAGCACCTGTTTTCACTCTCGGCAGCCTCCGGAGCAAAAAAGACAAAGGTCCAGCTTTTGCTGCCACAGCAAAGGTGCCAGCGGGGAAAAGTGATGCTGGTCCTCACTGCCTCCTGGAACCCCTTCAAATGCCCCAGACAATTTGGCCCTCTCTGCTTTCCTGCGGACTCCATCCTCAAAAGCACCTGTTTTCACTCTCGGCAGCCTCCGGAGCAAAAAAGACAAACGTCCAGCTTTTGCTGCCACAGCAAAGGTGCCAGCGGGGAAAAGTGATGCTGGTCCTCACTGCCTCCTGGAACCCCTTCAAATGCCCCATACACTTTTGCCCTCTCTGCTATCCTGTAGACTGTATCATCAAAAGCACCTGTTTTCACTCTCGGCATCCTCCGGAGCAAAAAAGACAAACGTCCAGCTTTTGCTGCCACAGCAAAGGTGCCAGCGGGGAAAAGTGATGCTGGTCCTCACTGCCTCCTGGAACCCCTTAAAATGCCCCAGACAATTTGGCCCTCTCTGCTTTCCTGCGGACTCCATCCTCAAAAGCACCTGTTTTCACTCTCGGCAGCCTCCGGAGCAAAAAAGACAAACGTCCAGCTTTTGCTGCCACAGCAAAGGTGCCAGCGGGGAAAAGTGATGCTGGTCCTCACTGCCTCCTGGAACCCCTTCAAATGCCCCAGACAATTTGGCCCTCTCTGCTTTCCTGCGGACTCCATCCTCAAAAGCACCTGTTTTCACTCTCGGCAGCCTCCGGAGCAAAAAAGACAAACGTCCAGCTTTTGCTGCCACAGCAAAGGTGCCAGCGGGGAAAAGTGATGCTGGTCCTCACTGCCTCCTGGAACCCCTTCAAATGCCCCAGACAATTTGGCCCTCTCTGCTTTCCTGCGGACTCCATCCTCAAAAGCACCTGTTTTCACTCTCGGCAGCCTCCGGAGCAAAAAAGACAAACGTCCAGCTTTTGCTGCCACAGCAAAGGTGGCAGCGGGGAAAAGTGATGCTGGTCCTCACTGCCTCCTGGAACCCCTTCAAATGCCCCAGACAATTTGGCCCTCTCTGCTTTCCTGCGGACTCCATCCTCAAAAGCACCTGTTTTCGCTTTCGGCGGTGTTTAGAGCAAAAAAGACAAACGTCCAGCTTTTGCTGCCACAGCAAAGGTGCCAGCGGGGAAAAGTGATGCTGGTCCTCACTGCCTCCTGGAACCCCTTCAAATGCCCCAGACAATTTGGCCGTCTCTGCTTTCCTGCGGACTCCATCCTCAAAAGCACCTGTTTTCGCTTTCGGCGGTGTTTGGAGCAAAATACAAACGTCCAGCTTTTGCTGCCACAGCAAAGGTGGCAGCGGGGAAAAGTGATGCTGGTCCTCACTGCCTCCTGGAACCCCTTCAAATGCCCCAGACAATTTGGCCCTCTCTGCTTTCCTGTGGACTCCATTCTCAAAAGCACCTGTTTTCACTCTCGGTAGCCTCAGGAGCAAAAAAGACAAACGTCCAGCTTTTGCTGCCACAGCAAAGGTGCCAGCGGGGAAAAGTGATGCTGGTCCTCACTGCCTCCTGGAACCCCTTCAAATGCCCCAGACAATTTGGCCCTCTCTGCTTTCCTGCGGACTCTATCCTCAAAAGCACCTGTTTTCACTCTCGGCAGCCTCCGGAGCAAAAAAGAAAAATGTCCAGCTTTTGCTGCCACAGCAAAGGTGCCAGCGGGGAAAAGTGATGCTGGTCCTCACTGCCTCCTGGAACCCCTTCAAATGCCCCAGACAATTTGGCCCTCTCTGCTTTCCTGCGGACTCCATCCTCAAAAGCACCTGTTTTCGCTTTCGGCGTTGTTTGGATCAAAAAAGACAAACGTCCAGCTTTTGCTGCCACAGCAAAGGTGCCAGCGGGGAAAAGTGATGCTGGTCCTCACTGCCTCCTGGAACCCCTTCAAATGCCCCAGATAATTTGGCCCTCTCTGCTTTCCTGCGGACTCCATCCTCAAAAGCACCTGTTTTCGCTTTCGGCGGTGTTAGGAGCAAAAAAGACAAACGTCCAGCTTTTGCTGCCACAGCAAAGGTGCTAGCGGGGAAAAGTGATGCTGGTCCTCACTGCCTCCTGGAACCCCTTCAAATGCCCCAGACAATTTGGCCCTCTCTGCTTTCCTGCGGACTCCATCCTCAAAAGCACCTGTTTTCACTCTCGGCAGCCTCCGGAGCAAAAAAGACAAACGTCCAGCTTTTGCTGCCACAGCAAAGGTGCCAGCAGGGAAAAGTGATGCTGGTCCTCACTGCCTCCTGGAACCCCTTCAAATGCCCCAGGCAATTTGGCCCTCTCTGCTTTCCTGCGGACTCCATCCTCAAAAGCACCTGTTTTCGCTTTCGGCGGTGTTTGGATCAAAAAAGACAAACGTCCAGCTTTTGCTGCCACAGCAAAGGTGCCAGCGGGGAAAAGTGATGCTGGTCCTCACTGCCTCCTGGAACCCCTTCAAATGCCCCAGACAATTTGGCCCTCTCTGCTTTCCTGTGGACTCCATCCTCAAAAGCACCTGTTTTCACTTTCGGCAGCCTCCGGAGCAAAAAAGACAAAGGTCCAGCTTTTGCTGCCACAGCAAAGGTGCCAGCGGGGAAAAGTGATGCTGGTCCTCACTGCCTCCTGGAACCCCTTAAAATGCCCCAGACAATTTGGCCCTCTCTGCTTTCCTGCGGACTCCATCCTCAAAAGCACCTGTTTTCGCTTTCGGCGGTGTATAGAGCAAAAAAGACAAACGTCCAGCTTTTGCTGCCACAGCAAAGGTGCCAGCGGGGAAAAGTGATGCTGGTCCTCACTGCCTCCTGGAACCCATTCAAATGCCCCAGACAATTTGGCCCTCTCTGCTTTCCTGCGGACTCCATCCTCAAAAGCACCTGTTTTCACTCTCGGCATCCTCCGGAGCAAAAAAGACAAAAGTCCAGCTTTTGCTGCCACAGCAAAGGTGCCAGCGGGGAAAAGTGATGCTGGTCCTCACTGCCTCCTGGAACCCCTTCAAATGCCCCAGACAATTTGGCCCTCTCTGCTTTCCTGCGGACTCCATGCTCAAAAGCACCTGTTTTCGCTTTCGGCGGTGTTTAGAGCAAAAAAGACAAACGTCCAGCTTTTGCTGCCACAGCAAAGGTGCCAGCGGGGAAAAGTGATGCTGGTCCTCACTGCCTCCTGGAACCCATTCAAATGCCCCAGACAATTTGGCCCTTTCTGCTTTCCTGCGGACTCCATCCTCAAAAGCACCTGTTTTCACTCTCGGCAGCCTCCGGAGCAAAAAAGACAAACGTCCAGCTTTTGCTGCCACAGCAAAGGTGCCAGCAGGGAAAAGTGATGCTGGTCCTCACTGCCTCCTGGAACCCCTTCAAATGCCCCAGACAATTTGGCCCTCTCTGCTTTCCTGCGGACTCCATGCTCAAAAGCACCTGTTTTCGCTTTCGGCGGTGTTTAGAGCAAAAAAGACAAACGTCCAGCTTTTGCTGCCACAGCAAAGGTGCCAGCGGGGAAAAGTGATGCTGGTCCTCACTGCCTCCTGGAACCCATTCAAATGCCCCAGACAATTTGGCCCTTTCTGCTTTCCTGCGGACTCCATCCTCAAAAGCACCTGTTTTCACTCTCGGCAGCCTCCGGAGCAAAAAAGACAAACGTCCAGCTTTTGCTGCCACAGCAAAGGTGCCAGCGGGGAAAAGTGATGCTGGTCCTCACTGCCTCCTGGAACCCCTTCAAATGCCCCAGACAATTTGGCCCTCTCTGCTTTCCTGTGGACTCCATCCTCAAAAGCACCTGTTTTCACTCTCGGCTGCCTCAGGAGCAAAAAAGACAAACGTCCAGCTTTAGCTGCCACAGCAAAGGTGGCAGCGGGGAAAAGTGATGCTGGTCCTCACTGCCTCCTGGAACCCCTTCAAATGCCCCAGACAATTTGGCCCTCTCTGCTTTCCTGCGGACTCCATCCTCAAAAGCACCTGTTTTCGCTTTCGGCGGTGTTTAGATCAAAAAAGACAAACGTCCAGCCTTTGCTGCCACAGCAAAGGTGCCAGCGGGGAAAAGTGATGCTGGTCCTCACTGCCTCCTGGAACCCCTTCAAATGCCCCAGACAATTTGGCCCTCTCTGCTTTCCTGCGGACTGCATCCTCAAAAGCACGTTTTTTAGCTTTCGGCGGTGTTTAGAGCAAAAAAGACAAACGTCCAGCTTTTGCTGCCACAGCAAAGGTGCCAGCGGGGAAAAGTGATGCTGGTCCTCACTGCCTCCTGGAACCCCTTCAAATGCCCCAGACAATTTGGCCCTCTCTGCTTTCCTGCGGACTCCATCCTCAAAAGCACCTGTTTTCGCTTTCGGCGGTGTTTAGAGCAAAAAAGACAAACGTCCAGCTTTTGCTGCCACAGCAAAGGTGCCAGCAGGGAAAAGTGATGCTGGTCCTCACTGCCTCCTGGAACCCCTTCAAATGCCCCAGACAATTTGGCCCTCTCTGCTTTCCTGCGGACTCCATCCTCAAAAGCACCTGTTTTCGCTTTCGGCGGTGTTTAGAGCAAAAAAGACAAACGTCCAGCTTTTGCTGCCACAGCAAAGGTGCCAGTGGGGAAAAGTGATGCTGGTCCTCACTGCCTCCTGGAACCCCTTCAAATGCCCCAGACAATTTGGCCCTCTCTGCTTTCCTGTGGACGCCATCCTCAAAAGCACCTGTTTTCACTCTCGGCAGCCTCCGGAGCAAAAAAGACAAACGTCCAGCTTTTGCTGCCACAGCAAAGGTGCCAGCGGGGAAAAGTGATGCTGGTCCTCACTGCCTCCCCGAACCCCTTCAAATGCCCCAGACAATTTGGCCCTCTCTGCTTTCCTGCGGACTCCATCCTCAAAAGCACCTGTTTTCACTCTCGGCAGCCTCAGGAGCAAAAAAGACAAACGTCCAGCTTTTGCTGCCACAGCAAAGGTGCCAGCGGGGAAAAGTGATGCTGGTCCTCACTGCCTCCTGGAACCCCTTCAAATGCCCCAGACAATTTGGCCCTCTCTGCTTTCCTGTAGACTGTATCATTAAAAGCACCTGTTTTCACTCTCGGCATCCTCCGGAGCAAAAAAGACAAACGTCCAGCTTTTGCTGCCACAGCAAAGGTGCCAGCGGGGAAAAGTGATGCTGGTCCTCACTGCCTCCTGGAACCCCTTCAAATGCCCCAGACAATTTGGCCCTCTCTGCTTTCCTGCGGACTCCATCCTCAAAAGCACCTGTTTTCACTCTCGGCAGCCTCCGGAGCAAAAAAGACAAACGTCCAGCTTTTGCTGCCACAGCAAAGGTGCCAGCGGGGAAAAGTGATGCTGGTCCTCACTGCCTCCTGGAACCCCTTCAAATGCCCCAGACAATTTGGCCCTCTCTGCTTTCCTGCGGACTCCATCCTCAAAAGCACCTGTTTTCACTCTCGGCAGCCTCCGGAGCAAAAAAGACAAACGTCCAGCTTTTGCTGCCACAGCAAAGGTGCCAGCGGGGAAAAGTGATGCTGGTCCTCACTGCCTCCTGGAACCCCTTCAAATGCCCCAGGCAATTTGGCCCTCTCTGCTTTCCTGCGGACTCCATCCTCAAAAGCACCTGTTTTCACTCTCGGCAGCCTCCGGAGCAAAAAAGACAAACGTCCAGCTTTTGCTGCCACAGCAAAGGTGCCAGCGGGGAAAAGTGATGCTGGTCCTCACTGCCTCCTGGAACCCCTTCAAATGCCCCAGACAATTTGGCCCTCTCTGCTTTCCTGCGGACTCCATCCTCAAAAGCACCTGTTTTCGCTTTCGGCGTTGTTAGGAGCAAAAAAGACAAACGTCCAGCTTTTGCTGCCACAGCAAAGGTGCTAGCGGGGAAAAGTGATGCTGGTCCTCACTGCCTCCTGGAACCCCTTCAAATGCCCCAGACAATTTGGCCCTCTCTGCTTTCCTGCGGACTCCATCCTCAAAAGCACCTGTTTTCACTCTCGGCAGCCTCCGGAGCAAAAAAGACAAACGTCCAGCTTTTGCTGCCACAGCAAAGGTGCCAGCAGGGAAAAGTGATGCTGGTCCTCACTGCCTCCTGGAACCCCTTCAAATGCCCCAGGCAATTTGGCCCTCTCTGCTTTCCTGCGGACTCCATCCTCAAAAGCACCTGTTTTCGCTTTCGGCGGTGTTTGGATCAAAAAAGACAAACGTCCAGCTTTTGCTGCCACAGCAAAGGTGCCAGCGGGGAAAAGTGATGCTGGTCCTCACTGCCTCCTGGAACCCCTTCAAATGCCCCAGACAATTTGGCCCTCTCTGCTTTCCTGCGGACTCCATCCTCAAAAGCACCTGTTTTCACTCTCGGCAGCCTCCGGAGCAAAAAAGACAAACGTCCAGCTTTTGCTGCCACAGCAAAGGTGCCAGCGGGGAAAAGTGATGCTGGTCCTCACTGCCTCCTGGAACCCCTTCAAATGCCCCAGACAATTTGGCCCTCTCTGCTTTCCTGCGGACTCCATCCTCATAAGCACCTGTTTTCACTCTCGGCAGCCTCCAGAGCAAAAAAGACAAATGTCCAGCTTTTGCTGCCACAGCAAAGGTGCCAGCGGGGAAAAGTGATGCTGGTCCTCACTGCCTCCTGGAACCCCTTCAAATGCCCCAGACAATTTGGCCTTCTCTGCTTTCCTGCGGACTCCATCCTCAAAAGCACCTGTTTTCACTCTCGGCAGCCTCCGGAGCAAAAAAGACAAACGTCCAGCTTTTGCTGCCACAGCAAAGGTGCCAGCGGGGAAAAGTGATGCTGGTCCTCACTGCCTCCTGGAACCCCTTCAAATGCCCCAGACAATTTGGCCCTCTCTGCTTTCCTGTGGACGCCATCCTCAAAAGCACCTGTTTTCACTCTCGGCAGCCTCCGGAGCAAAAAAGACAAACGTCCAGCTTTTGCTGCCACAGCAAAGGTGCCAGCGGGGAAAAGTGATGCTGGTCCTCACTGCCTCCTGGAACCCCTTCAAATGCCCCAGACAATTTGGCCCTCTCTGCTTTCCTGCGGACTCCATCCTCAAAAGCACCTGTTTTCACTCTCGGCAGCCTCCGGAGCAAAAAAGACAAACGTCCAGCTTTTGCTGCCACAGCAAAGGTGCCAGCGGGGAAAAGTGATGCTGGTCCTCTCTGCCTCCTGGAACCCCTTCAAATGCCCCAGACAATTTGGCCCTCTCTGCTTTCCTGCGGACTCCATCCTCAAAAGCACCTGTTTTCGCTTTCGGCGGTGTTAGGAGCAAAAAAGACAAACGTCCAGCTTTTGCTGCCACAGCAAAGGTGCTAGCGGGGAAAAGTGATGCTGGTCCTCACTGCCTCCTGGAACCCCTTCAAATGCCCCAGACAATTTGGCCCTCTCTGCTTTCCTGCGGACTCCATCCTCAAAAGCACCTGTTTTCACTCTCGGCAGCCTCCGGAGCAAAAAAGACAAACGTCCAGCTTTTGCTGCCACAGCAAAGGTGCCAGCAGGGAAAAGTGATGCTGGTCCTCACTGCCTCCTGGAACCCCTTCAAATGCCCCAGACAATTTGGCCCTCTCTGCTTTCCTGCGGACTCCATCCTCAAAAGCACCTGTTTTCGCTTTCGGCGGTGTTTAGAGCAAAAAAGACAAACGTCCAGCTTTTGCTGCCACAGCAAAGGTGCCAGCGGGGAAAAGTGATGCTGGTCCTCACTGCCTCCTGGAACCCCTTCAAATGCCCCAGACAATTTGGCCCTCTCTGCTTTCCTGCGGACTCCATCCTCAAAAGCACCTGTTTTCACTCTCGGCGGCCTCCGGAGCAAAAAAGACAAACGTCCAGCTTTTGCTGCCACAGCAAAGGTGCCAGCGGGGAAAAGTGATGCTGGTCCTCACTGCCTCCTGGAACCCCTTCAAATGCCCCAGACAATTTGGCCCTCTCTGCTTTCCTGCGGACTCCATCCTCAAAAGCACTAGTTTTCACTCTCGGCAGCCTCCGGACCAAAAAAGACAAACGTCCAGCTTTTGCTGCCACAGCAAAGGTGCCAGCGGGGAAAAGTGATGCTGGTCCTCTCTGCCTCCTGGAACCCCTTCAAATGCCCCAGACAATTTGGCCCTCTCTGCTTTCCTGTGGACTCCATCCTGAAAAGCACCTTTTTTCACTCTCGGCTGCCTCAGGAGCAAAAAAGACGAACGTCCAGCTTTTGCTGCCACAGCAAAGGTGCCAGCGGGGAAAAGTGATGCTGGTCCTCACTGCCTCCTGGAACCCCTTCAAATGCCCCAGACAATTTGGCCCTCTCTGCTTTCCTGTGGACGCCATCCTCAAAAGCACCTGTTTTCACTCTCGGCAGCCTCCGGAGCAAAAAAGACAAAGGTCCAGCTTTTGCTGCCACAGCAAAGGTGCCAGCGGGGAAAAGTGATGCTGGTCCTCACTGCCTCCTGGAACCCCTTCAAATGCCCCAGACAATTTGGCCCTCTCTGCTTTCCTGCGGACTCATCCTCAAAAGCACCTGTTTTCACTCTCGGCAGCCTCCGGAGCAAAAAAGACAAACGTCCAGCTTTTGCTGCCACAGCAAAGGTGCCAGCGGGGAAAAGTGATGCTGGTCCTCTCTGCCTCCTGGAACCCCTTCAAATGCCCCAGACAATTTGGCCCTCTCTGCTTTCCTGTGGACTCCATCCTGAAAAGCAACTTTTTTCACTCTCGGCTGCCTCAGGAGCAAAAAAGACGAACGTCCAGCTTTTGCTGCCACAGCAAAGGTGCCAGCGGGGAAAAGTGATGCTGGTCCTCACTGCCTCCTGGAACCCCTTCAAATGCCCCAGACAATTTGGCCCTCTCTGCTTTCCTGTGGACGCCATCCTCAAAAGCACCTGTTTTCACTCTCGGCAGCCTCCGGAGCAAAAAAGACAAAGGTCCAGCTTTTGCTGCCACAGCAAAGGTGCCAGCGGGGAAAAGTGATGCTGGTCCTCACTGCCTCCTGGAACCCCTTCAAATGCCCCAGACAATTTGGCCCTCTCTGCTTTCCTGCGGACTCCATCCTCAAAAGCACCTGTTTTCACTCTCGGCAGCCTCCGGAGCAAAAAAGACAAACGTCCAGCTTTTGCTGCCACAGCAAAGGTGCCAGCGGGGAAAAGTGATGCTGGTCCTCACTGCCTCCTGGAACCCCTTCAAAATGCCCCAGACAATTTTGGCCCTCTCTGCTTTCCTGCGGACTCCATCCTCAAAAGCACCTGTTTTCACTCTCGGCAGCCTCCGGAGCAAAAAAGACAAACGTCCAGCTTTTGCTGCCACAGCAAAGGTGCCAGCGGGGAAAAGTGATGCTGGTCCTCACTGCCTCCTGGAACCCCTTCAAATGCCCCATACACTTTTGCCCTCTCTGCTTTCCTGTAGACTGTATCATCAAAAGCACCTGTTTTCACTCTCGGCATCCTCCGGAGCAAAAAAGACAAAGGTCCAGCTTTTGCTGCCACAGCAAAGGTGCCAGCGGGGAAAAGTGATGCTGGTCCTCACTGCCTCCTGGAACCCCTTCAAATGCCCCAGACAATTTGGCCCTCTCTGCTTTCCTGCGGACTCCATCCTCAAAAGCACCTGTTTTCACTCTCGGCAGCCTCCGGAGCAAAAAAGACAAACGTCCAGCTTTTGCTGCCACAGCAAAGGTGCCAGCGGGGAAAAGTGATGCTGGTCCTCACTGCCTCCTGGAACCCCTTCAAATGCCCCATACACTTTTGCCCTCTCTGCTTTCCTGTAGACTGTATCATCAAAAGCACCTGTTTTCACTCTCGGCATCCTCCGGAGCAAAAAAGACAAACGTCCAGCTTTTGCTGCCACAGCAAAGGTGCCAGCGGGGAAAAGTGATGCTGGTCCTCACTGCCTCCTGGAACCCCTTCAAATGCCCCAGACAATTTGGCCCTCTCTGCTTTCCTGCGGACTCCATCCTCAAAAGCACCTGTTTTCACTCTCGGCAGCCTCCGGAGCAAAAAAGACAAACGTCCAGCTTTTGCTGCCACAGCAAAGGTGCCAGCGGGGAAAAGTGATGCTGGTCCTCACTGCCTCCTGGAACCCCTTCAAATGCCCCAGACAATTTGGCCCTCTCTGCTTTCCTGCGGACTCCATCCTCAAAAGCACCTGTTTTCACTCTCGGCAGCCTCCGGAGCAAAAAAGACAAACGTCCAGCTTTTGCTGCCACAGCAAAGGTGCCAGCGGGGAAAAGTGATGCTGGTACTCACTGCCTCCTGGAACCCCTTCAAATGCCCCAGACAATTTGGCCCTCTCTGCTTTCCTGCGGACTCCATCCTCAAAAGCACCTGTTTTCGCTTTCGGCGGTGTTTAGAGCAAAAAAGACAAACGTCCAGCTTTTGGTGCCACAGCAAAGGTGCCAGCGGGGAAAAGTGATGCTGGTCCTCACTGCCTCCTGGAACCCCTTCAAATGCCCCAGACAATTTGGCCCTCTCTGCTTTCCTGCGGACTCCATCCTCAAAAGCACCTGTTTTCGCTTTCGGCGGTGTTTGGATCAAAAAAGACAAACGTCCAGCTTTTGCTGCCACAGCAAAGGTGCCAGCGGGGAAAAGTGATGCTGGTCCTCACTGCCTCCTGGAACCCCTTCAAATGCCCCAGACAATTTGGCCCTCTCTGATTTCCTGTGGACTCCATCCTCAAAAGCACCTGTTTTCACTCTCGGCAGCCTCCGGAGCAAAAAAGACAAACGTCCAGCTTTTGCTGCCACAGCAAAGGTGCCAGCAGGGAAAAGTGATGCTGGTCCTCACTGCCTCCTGGAACCCCTTCAAATGCCCCAGGCAATTTGGCCCTCTCTGCTTTCCTGCGGACTGCATCCTCAAAAGCACCTGTTTTCACTCTCGGCAGCCTCCGGAGCAAAAAAGACATACGTCCAGCTTTTGCTGCCACAGCAAAGGTGCCAGCGGGGAAAAGTGATGCTGGTCCTCACTGCCTCCTGGAACCCCTTCAAATGCCCCAGGCAATTTGGCCCTCTCTGCTTTCCTGCGGACTCCATCCTCAAAAGCACCTGTTTTCGCTTTCGGCGGTGTTTGGATCAAAAAAGACAAACGTCCAGCTTTTGCTGCCACAGCAAAGGTGCCAGCGGGGAAAAGTGATGCTGGTCCTCACTGCCTCCTGGAACCCCTTCAAATGCCCCAGACAATTTGGCCCTCTCTGCTTTCCTGTGGACTCCATCCTCAAAAGCACCTGTTTTCACTCTCGGCAGCCTCCGGAGCAAAAAAGACAAAGGTCCAGCTTTTGCTGCCACAGCAAAGGTGCCAGCGGGGAAAAGTGATGCTGGTCCTCACTGCCTCCTGGAACCCCTTAAAATGCCCCAGACAATTTGGCCCTCTCTGCTTTCCTGCGGACTCCATCCTCATAAGCACCTGTTTTCACTCTCGGCAGCCTCCAGAGCAAAAAAGACAAATGTCCAGCTTTTGCTGCCACAGCAAAGGTGCCAGCGGGGAAAAGTGATGCTGGTCCTCACTGCCTCCTGGAACCCCTTCAAATGCCCCAGACAATTTGGCCTTCTCTGCTTTCCTGCGGACTCCATCCTCAAAAGCACCTGTTTTCACTCTCGGCAGCCTCCGGAGCAAAAAAGACAAACGTCCAGCTTTTGCTGCCACAGCAAAGGTGCCAGCGGGGAAAAGTGATGCTGGTCCTCACTGCCTCCTGGAACCCCTTCAAATGCCCCAGACAATTTGGCCCTCTCTGCTTTCCTGTGGACGCCATCCTCAAAAGCACCTGTTTTCACTCTCGGCAGCCTCCGGAGCAAAAAAGACAAAGGTCCAGCTTTTGCTGCCACAGCAAAGGTGCTAGCGGGGAAAAGTGATGCTGGTCCTCACTGCCTCCTGGAACCCCTTCAAATGCCCCAGACAATTTGGCCCTCTCTGCTTTCCTGCGGACTCCATCCTCAAAAGCACCTGTTTTCACTCTCGGCAGCCTCCGGAGCAAAAAAGACAAACGTCCAGCTTTTGCTGCCACAGCAAAGGTGCCAGCAGGGAAAAGTGATGCTGGTCCTCACTGCCTCCTGGAACCCCTTCAAATGCCCCAGACAATTTGGCCCTCTCTGCTTTCCTGCGGACTCCATCCTCAAAAGCACCTGTTTTCGCTTTCGGCGGTGTTTAGAGCAAAAAAGACAAACGTCCAGCTTTTGCTGCCACAGCAAAGGTGCCAGCGGGGAAAAGTGATGCTGGTCCTCACTGCCTCCTGGAACCCCTTCAAATGCCCCAGACAATTTGGCCCTCTCTGCTTTCCTGCGGACTCCATCCTCAAAAGCACCTGTTTTCACTCTCGGCAGCCTCCGGAGCAAAAAAGACAAACGTCCAGCTTTTGCTGCCACAGCAAAGGTGCCAGCGGGGAAAAGTGATGCTGGTCCTCACTGCCTCCTGGAACCCCTTCAAATGCCCCAGACAATTTGGCCCTCTCTGCTTTCCTGCGGACTCCATCCTCAAAAGCACTAGTTTTCACTCTCGGCAGCCTCCGGACCAAAAAAGACAAACGTCCAGCTTTTGCTGCCACAGCAAAGGTGCCAGCGGGGAAAAGTGATGCTGGTCCTCTCTGCCTCCTGGAACCCCTTCAAATGCCCCAGACAATTTGGCCCTCTCTGCTTTCCTGTGGACTCCATCCTCAAAAGCACCTTTTTTCACTCTCGGCTGCCTCAGGAGCAAAAAAGACGAACGTCCAGCTTTTGCTGCCACAGCAAAGGTGCCAGCGGGGAAAAGTGATGCTGGTCCTCACTGCCTCCTGGAACCCCTTCAAATGCCCCAGACAATTTGGCCCTCTCTGCTTTCCTGTGGACGCCATCCTCAAAAGCACCTGTTTTCACTCTCGGCAGCCTCCGGAGCAAAAAAGACAAAGGGCCAGCTTTTGCTGCCACAGCAAAGGTGCCAGCGGGGGAAAAGTGATGCTGGTCCTCACTGCCTCCTGGAACCCTTCAAATGCCCCAGACAATTTGGCCCTCTCTGCTTTCCTGCGGACTCATCCTCAAAAGCACCTGTTTTCACTCTCGGCAGCCTCCGGAGCAAAAAAGACAAACGTCCAGCTTTTGCTGCCACAGCAAAGGTGCCAGCGGGGAAAAGTGATGCTGGTCCTCACTGCCTCCTGGAACCCCTTCAAATGCCCCATACACTTTTGCCCTCTCTGCTTTCCTGTAGACTGTATCATCAAAAGCACCTGTTTTCACTCTCGGCATCCTCCGGAGCAAAAAAGACAAACGTCCAGCTTTTGCTGCCACAGCAAAGGTGCCAGCGGGGAAAAGTGATGCTGGTCCTCACTGCCTCCTGGAACCCCTTCAAATGCCCCAGACAATTTGGCCCTCTCTGCTTTCCTGCGGACTCCATCCTCAAAAGCACCTGTTTTCACTCTCGGCAGCCTCCGGAGCAAAAAAGACAAACGTCCAGCTTTTGCTGCCACAGCAAAGGTGCCAGCGGGGAAAAGTGATGCTGGTCCTCACTGCCTCCTGGAACCCCTTCAAATGCCCAGACAATTTGGCCCTCTCTGCTTTCCTGCAGACTCCATCCTCAAAAGCACCTGTTTTCACTCTCGGCAGCCTCCGGAGCAAAAAAGACAAACGTCCAGCTTTTGCTGCCACAGCAAAGGTGCCAGCGGGGAAAAGTGATGCTGGTCCTCACTGCCTCCTGGAACCCCTTCAAATGCCCCAGACAATTTGGCCCTCTCTGCTTTCCTGCGGACTCCATCCTCAAAAGCACCTGTTTTCGCTTTCGGCGGTGTTTAGAGCAAAAAAGACAAACGTCCAGCTTTGCTGCCACAGCAAAGGTGCCAGCGGGGAAAAGTGATGCTGGTCCTCACTGCCTCCTGGAACCCCTTCAAATGCCCCAGACAATTTTGGCCCTCTCTGCTTTCCTGCCGACTCCATCCTCAAAAGCACCTGTTTTCGATTTCGGCAGCCTCCAGAGCAAAAAAGACAAACGTCCAGCTTTTGCTGCCACAGCAAAGGTGCCAGCGGGGAAAAGTGATGCTGGTCCTCACTGCCTCCTGGAACCTCTTCAAATGCCCCAGACAATTTGGCCCTCTCTGCTTTCCTGCGGACTCCATCCTCAAAAGCACTTGTTTTCACTTTCGGCGCCCTCCGGAGCAAAAAAGACAAACGTCCAGCTTTTGCTGCCACAGCAAAGGTGCCAGCGGGGAAAAGTGATGCTGGTTCTCACTGCCTCCTGGAACCTCTTCAAATGCACCACACAATTTGGCCCTCTCTGCTTTCCTGCGGACTCCATCCTCAAAAGCACCTGTTTTCGCTTTCGGCATCCTCAGTAGCAAATAAGACAAACGTCCAGGTTTTGCTGCCACAGCAAAGGTGCCAGCGGGGAAAAGTAATGCTGGTTCTCACTGCCTCCTGGAATTCTTTCAAATGCCCCAGACTATTTGGCCCTCTCTGCTTTCCTGCGGACTCTATCCTCAAAGGCGCCTTTTTTCACTTTCGGCGCCCTCCGGTGGTAAAAATACAAACGTCCAGCTTTTGCTGCCACAGCAAAGGTGCCAGCGCCGGAAAAGTAATGCTGGTTCTCACTGCCTCCTGGAACTCTTCAAATGCACCACACAATTTGGCCCTCTCTGCTTTCCTGCCGACTCCATCCTCAAAAGCACCTTTTTTTACTTTTGGCAACCTCAGGAGCAAAAAAGACAAACGTCCAGCTTTGCTGCCACAGCAAAGGTGCCAGCGGGGAAAAGTAATGCTGGTTCTCACTGCCTCCTGGAACCCTTTCAAATGCCCCAGACAATTTGGCCCCTCTCTGCTTTCCTGCGGACTCCATCCTCAAAAGCACCTTTTTCGATTTCGGCAACCTCCGGAGCAAAAAAGACAAACGTCCAGCTTTTTGCTGCCCACAGCAAAGGTGCCAGCGGGGAAAAGTAATGCTGGTCCTCACTGCCTCCTGGAACCCTTTCAAATGCCACAGACAATTTGGCCC
>NW_028128814.1:0-13047 GCF_965231255.1 Vanellus vanellus
CCCCGTGTGCCCCCCATCCCCCCCCCCGTGTGCCCCCCCCAATCCCCCCCCCGCATGTGCCCCCCCATCCCCCCCCGCGTGTGTCCCTCCATTCCCCCCACATGCCCCCCCCATCCCCCCCCCCCCCGTGTGCCCCCCATCCCCCCCCCGGGTGTGTCTCCCCCAACCGCCCCCCGTGTGCCCCCCCAACCCCCCTGTGCCCCCCCATCCCCCCCCGTGTCCCCCCATCCCCCCCTCCCCCCCTCGTGTGTCCCCCCATCCCCCTCCCGCATGTGCCCCCCCCTCCCCCCCGTGTGCCCCCCCCGTGCCCCACTGCAGTGCGTGGTTGGGGGGCTCAGGGGGGGCCGCACCGTCTCCGCTGCCAGGGGGTCACCGGGGCGGCCGCGGGGGGGTTTGGCTGCGAAGGCCCAACCGGGGGCGGTTGGGGGGAACTCTCCTCGAGGCGCTGCGGCACCGCGGGGGGCACCAGGGCCGGTGCCGGCGGCTGTGCCCCGGGGTGGGGGGCTCTGCCCTGACCGCGGCCCCCCCGGCGGTGGTGCGCCGCTGTGCGGTTGTGGGGTCTGGTGGGAAAACAGCCGGCGCCGGTGTCACCGCGGCGCGATGGCGGAGGGCGATGTTGAAGGGGCGGTGGCGGAGGGCGGTGGTGGAGGGCGATGGTGAAGGGGCGATGGCGGAGGGCGGTGGCGGAGGGCGATGGCGGAGGGCGATGGCGGAGGGCGGTGGCGGAGGGGCGATGGCGGAGGGCGATGGCGGAGGGCGGTGGCGGAGGGCGATGGCGGAGGGCGGTGGCGGAGGGCGATGGCAGAGGGCGACGGCGGAGGGCGATGGCGGAGGGCGGTGGCGGAGGGCGGTGGCGGAGGGGCGATGGCGGAGGGCGGTGGCGGAGGGCGGTGGCGGAGGGCGATGGCGGAGGGGCGATGGCGGAGGGCGGTGGCGGAGGGCGGTGGCGGAGGGCGATGGCGGAGGGCGATGGCGGAGGGCGATGGTGAAGGGGCGATGGCGGAGGGCGATGGCGGAGGGCGGTGGCGGAGGGCGGTGGCGGAGGGCGATGGCGGAGGGCGATGGCGGAGGGCGATGGTGAAGGGGCGATGGCGGAGGGCGGTGGCGGAGGGCGATGGCGGAGGGCGATGGCGGAGGGCGATGGTGAAGGGGCGATGGCGGAGGGCGGTGGCGGAGGGCGATGGCGGAGGGCGATGGCGGAGGGCAGTGGTGAAGGGGCGATGGCGGAGGGCGATGGCGGAGGGCGATGGTGAAGGGGCGATGGCGGAGGGCGGTGGCGGAGGGCGGTGGCGGAGGGGCGATGGCGGAGGGCGATGGCGGAGGGCGGTGGCGGAGGGCGATGGCGGAGGGCGGTGGCGGAGGGCGGTGGCGGAGGGGCGATGGCGGAGGGCGGTGGCGGAGGGCGGTGGCGGAGGGCGATGGCGGAGGGGCGATGGCGGAGGGCGGTGGCGGAGGGCGGTGGCGGAGGGCGATGGCGGAGGGCGATGGTGAAGGGGCGATGGCGGAGGGCGATGGCGGAGGGCGGTGGCGGAGGGCGGTGGCGGAGGGCGATGGTGAAGGGGCGATGGCGGAGGGCGGTGGCGGAGGGCGATGGCGGAGGGCGATGGCGGAGGGCGATGGTGAAGGGGCGATGGCGGAGGGCGGTGGCGGAGGGCGATGGCGGAGGGCGATGGCGGAGGGCGATGGTGAAGGGGCGATGGCGGAGGGCGGTGGCGGAGGGCGATGGCGGAGGGCGATGGCGGAGGGCAGTGGTGAAGGGGCGATGGCGGAGGGCGATGGCGGAGGGCGATGGTGAAGGGGCGATGGCGGAGGGCGGTGGTGGAGGGGCGATGGCGGAGGGCAGTGGTGAAGGGGCGATGGCGGAGGGCGGTGGCGGAGGGCGATGGCGGAGGGCGGTGGCAGAGGGCGGTGGCGGAGGGCGATGGCGGAGGGCGGTGGCGGAGGGCGGTGGCGGAGGGCGGTGGCGGAGGGCGATGGCGGAGGGCGATGGCGGAGGGCGATGGCAGAGGGCGACGGCGGAGGGCGGTGGCGGAGGGCGATGGTGAAGGGGCGATGGCGGAGGGCGATGGCGGAGGGCGATGGCGGAGGGCGGTGGTGGAGGCTCTGACGTGTGGCTTTGGTGTGGCAACCTCCGCCGCGCCCCCCCGGCACCACAACCGGCCCCACACAGCCCGACCGGTCGGCGGCACCGCGGCACATGGCCGCGCTCTCCCGGCGCCCTGCACGCCGCCGTGGCCTGCCCACGCGTGTCCCCTGCCGCGCGCCGCGGGGTCGGGCTGCGGGGGTGCCGCCGCGGGGGGTCCCCGCAGACGGGTGCCCGGTGTCACCGCGGCTCCCTGCCCGCCACACCCCATCACCGCGGTGGCCCCGGCGGACCGTGGTGTTGGCAGCGCCCACCGTCGCGGCACCGCCGGTGCCCACCGCGTCCCCACGGGCTGCCCCGAGCGTCCCCACGCCCCCATCTCTGGGGGTGTCACGTGCAGACGGGCTCGGCCGGTGCCGTGCCACGGGGCTCCCGGTGCGGCGTGGGTGCCGCGGGCGCTGCCGGCCGCGGTGGGGGCGCGGTGCCAGGCGTGAGGCGAGCCGGTTGGGGCGTCGCGAGGGCGGTGCGGTGGCGGGGGAGGCCCTGACGCCGTCGCTGTGCCGCAGGAGCGGGGGGCGGCGGCGATGGCGGAGGAGAGCTGCGGCGGCGGTGGCGCGGGGGACACGCTGCCCTGGAACTTGGCCAAGCACCAGCGCTCCAAGCGCACCGCGGCGGCCGCCGGCAACGGGACGGTGCTGGACCCCGCCGAGAGGGCCGTCATCCGCATCGCAGGTAGGGCGGCCGCCGGCCCGCGCCGGGGTCCGTGTCCGGGGTGGGGGGGGCAGCTGGGCCACGCCGGGGCCGGGGGTCGCTGCGCGGTGGGGCCGTGGCGGTGGGCTCTGCGCCGGGGGCCCCTGTCTGGCCCGGGGGGCGCTGGGGGCCGCGGGGCTGGCTGTGCCGGCGGCCTCCGGAGGGCCGTGGGGCAGCCGTGGGGCAGCCGTGGGGGGATGCCGTGGGGCGTCTGGGGGGGCAGTGCCGTGGGGCGATGCCGCGGGGTGATGTCTTGGGGTGACGCCGTGAGACGATGCCATGGGGAAGCCGTGGGTGATGCCATGGGGCAGCCATGGGGCGATGCTGTGGGGTGATGCTGTGGGGCAGCCACGGGGTGATGCCACGTGGCAGCCGTGGGGCAGCCATGGGGCGATGCCATGGGGCATCCGGGGGGGCAGTGCCGTGGGGCGATGCCGCGGGGTGATGTCATGGGGTGACGCCGTGAGACGATGCCATGGGGAAGCCGTGGGTGATGCCATGGGGCAGCCATGGGGCGATGCTGTGGGGTGATGCTGTGGGGCAGCCACGGGGTGATGCCACGTGGCAGCCGTGGGGCAGCCATGGGGCGATGCCATGGGGCGTCCGGGGGGGCAGTGCTGTGGGGTGATGCTGCGGGGTGATGCAGTGGGGTGATGCCATGGGGCAGCTGTGGGGCAGTGTCATGGGGTGATGCTGTGGGGCATCTGGCAGGGCGGTGCCGTGGGGTGATGCCATGGGGCAGCTATGGGGCAGTGCCATGGGGTGTCTGGGGGGGGCAGTGCCATGGGGCGATGCCGTGGGGCGATGTCACAGGGTGATGCCGTGGGGCAGCCGTGGGGCGGTGCCATGGGGCGATGCCGTGGGGCGATGTCACAGGGTGATGCCGTGGGGCAGCCGTGGGGCGGTGCCATGGGGCGATGCCGTGGGGCGATGTCACAGGGTGGTGCCGTGGGGCAGCCGTGGGGCGGTGCCATGGGGCGATGCCACGGGTCATTTATGGGGAGCAGCGCTGTGGGGCGCTGCCGTGGGGCCGGAGCTGTGCCGGGGTCGGGTGGGCGGTGCCGCCGTGGGGAGTGCTGCGCCGCGCTGTGTTGTGTCACCGGCGGGTGCCCGCGGTGTCCCCACGCCGGGGCAGGACACGGGGTGTGGGTCCGGCCGTGGGGCGGTGTGGGGCTGTGTGGGGCCGAGGGGCTGTGGGGGTCTCCGCCGGCAGTGGGGCCGAGTGTGGGGGTCCCCGTGTCACCGTGGGGGGTCTCGGGGGGCAGCGGGGTGGGGACCCCGGGGGAGCTCTGCGGTGTGGGCGGGGGCCATCAGAGGGTCCCCCGTCCCCGCGACGTGTCCCCTCCGTGTCCTGCGCGGCCCTGTCCCCGAGTGGCCCTGTCCCCGTGGGGCCCTGTCCCCGAGTGGCCCTGTCCCCGAGTGGCCCTGTCCCCGTGGGGCCCTGTCCCCGCAGCAGCCAAGACACCGCCCCGGGGTGGCCCCGCAGTGCCCGGGGTGTCCCCGGGGTGTCCCCAGAGTGTCCCCGGGGTGTCCCTGTGTGGCCGTGTCCCCGGGGTCTCCCCAGAGTGTCCCCAGAGTGTCCCCAGAGTGTCCCCAGGACGTCCCCGGGGTGTCCCTGTGTGGCCGTGTCCCCGGGGTGTCCCCAGAGTGTCCCCAGAGTGTCCCCGGGGTGTCCCCAGAGTGTCCCCAGAGTGTCCCCAGAGTGTCCCCGGGGTGTCCCCAGGGTGTCCCCAGGACGTCCCCAGAGTGTCCCCGGGGTCTCCCCAGAGTGTCCCCAGAGTGTCCCCAGGACGTCCCCAGGGTGTCCCTGTGTGGCCGTGTCCCCGGGGTGTCCCCAGAGTGTCCCCAGAGTGTCCCCAGGGTGTCCCCAGAGTGTCCCCAGAGTGTCCCCAGAGTGTCCCCAGGGTGTCCCCGGGGTGTCCCTGTGTGGCCGTGTCCCCAGGATGTCCCCAGAGTGTCCCCAGAGTGTCCCCAGGGTGTCCCCAGGGTGTCCCTGTGTGGCCGTGTCCCCAGGATGTCCCCAGAGTGTCCCCAGAGTGTCCCCAGGGTGTCCCCGGGGTGTCCCTGTGTGGCCGTGTCCCCAGAGTGTCCCCAGGATGTCCCCAGAGTGTCCCCAGAGTGTCCCCGGGGTGTCCCCAGGGTGTCCCCAGGACGTCCCCAGAGTGTCCCCGGGGTGTCCCCAGAGTGTCCCCAGGACGTCCCCGGGGTGTCCCTGTGTGGCCGTGTCCCCGGGGTGTCCCCAGAGTGTCCCCAGAGTGTCCCCGGGGTGTCCCCAGAGTGTCCCCAGGACGTCCCCGGGGTGTCCCTGTGTGGCCGTGTCCCCGGGGTGTCCCCAGAGTGTCCCCAGAGTGTCCCCGGGGTGTCCCCAGAGTGTCCCCAGAGTGTCCCCAGAGTGTCCCCGGGGTGTCCCCAGAGTGTCCCCAGAGTGTCCCCAGAGTGTCCCCAGGACGTCCCCGGGGTGTCCCTGTGTGGCCGTGTCCCCGGGGTGTCCCCAGAGTGTCCCCAGAGTGTCCCCGGGGTGTCCCCAGAGTGTCCCCAGAGTGTCCCCAGAGTGTCCCCGGGGTGTCCCCAGGGTGTCCCCAGGACGTCCCCAGAGTGTCCCCGGGGTCTCCCCAGAGTGTCCCCAGAGTGTCCCCAGGACGTCCCCAGGGTGTCCCTGTGTGGCCGTGTCCCCGGGGTGTCCCCAGAGTGTCCCCAGAGTGTCCCCAGGATGTCCCCAGAGTGTCCCCAGGGTGTCCCCAGAGTGTCCCCAGAGTGTCCCCAGAGTGTCCCCAGGGTGTCCCCAGGGTGTCCCCAGAGTGTCCCCAGAGTGTCCCCAGAGTGTCCCCAGGGTGTCCCCAGGGTGTCCCTGTGTGGCCGTGTCCCCGGGGTGTCCCCAGAGTGTCCCCAGAGTGTCCCCAGGGTGTCCCCGGGGTGTCCCTGTGTGGCCGTGTCCCCAGGATGTCCCCAGAGTGTCCCCAGAGTGTCCCCAGGGTGTCCCCGGGGTGTCCCTGTGTGGCCGTGTCCCCAGAGTGTCCCCAGGATGTCCCCAGAGTGTCCCCAGAGTGTCCCCGGGGTGTCCCCAGGGTGTCCCCAGGACGTCCCCAGAGTGTCCCTGGGGTGTCCCCAGAGTGTCCCCAGGGTGTCCCCGGGTTGTCCCTGTGTGGCCGTGTCCCCAGGATGTCCCCAGAGTGTCCCCAGAGTGTCCCCAGAGTGTCCCCAGGACGTCCCCAGAGTGTCCCCAGAGTGTCCCCGCGGTGTCCCCGCGGTGTCCCCACGGTGCCCGGGACACGTCCCGGCGCTGTCCCCGGGGTGCGGCGGTGGCCCCGGGGGTGGGGGTGGGGGGTGACCCCCGCGGGGGACAGAGCCACACGGCCCCTCCACACTGCGGGGGCCCCTCCCCCCGCGGCACCGCCCACTGCGGCCCAGTGCTGCTCCCAGTGCATCCCAGTACTGCTCCCAGTGTGTCCCAGTACAGCTCCCAGTATGTTCCAGTACAGCTCTGACTGTGTCCCCATGGGGTTCCCAGTGTGTCCCAGTACCATTCCCAGTGCGTCCCAGTACAGCTCCCAGTGCGTCCCTGTACTGTTCCCAGTATCTCCCAGTACAGATCCCACTGTGTCCCCATGGGGTTCCCAGTGCATCCCAGTACAGCTCCCAGTGTGTCCCAGTACAGCTCCCAGTGGGTCCCCGTGGGATTCCCAGTGCGTCCCAGTACTGCTCCCAGTGTGTCCCAGTACAGCTCCCAGTGCGTCCCCATGGGATTCCCAGTACATCCCAGTACTGCTCCCAGTATCTGCCAGTACTGCTCCCAGTTTGTCCCAGTACAGCTCCCAGTGTGTCCCAGTACAGCTCCCAGTGCGTCCCCATGGGGTTCCCAGTGCGTCCCAGTACTGCTCCCAGTGTGTCCCAGTACAGCTCCCAGTGGGTCCCCATGGGGTTCCCTGTGCGTCCCAGTACTGCTCCCAGTGCATCCCAGTACTGCTCCCAGTGCGTCCCTGTACTGCTCCCAGTGTGTCCCAGTACAGCTCCCACTGTGTCCCCATGGGGTTCTCAGTGCATCCCAGTACTGCTCCCAGGGCATCCCAGTACAGCTCCCAGTATGTCCCAGTACAGCTCCCAGTGCGTCCCCATGGGATTCCCAGTACATCCCAGTACTGCTCCCAGTGCGTCCCAGTACTGCTCCCAGTGCGTCCCAGTGGGATTCCCAGTACATCCCAGTACTGCTCCCAGTATCTGCCAGTACTGCTCCCAGTATGTCCCAGTACAGCTCCCAGTGCGTCCCCATGGGATTCCCAGTACATCCCAGTACTGCTCCCAGTGCGTCCCAGTACTGCTCCCAGTGCGTCCCAGTGGGATTCCCAGTACATCCCAGTACTGCTCCCAGTATCTGCCAGTACTGCTCCCAGTATGTCCCAGTACAGCTCCCAGTGCGTCCCCATGGGGTTCCCAGTGCATCCCAGTGCAGCACCCAGTGCGTCCCAGTACTGCTCCGACTGTGTCCCCATGGGGTTCCCAGTGCAACCCTGTACAGCTCCCAGTGCGTCCCAGTACAGCTCCCAGTGGGTCCCCATGGGGTTCCCAGTGCGTCCCAGTACTACTCCCAGTGCATCCCAGTACTGCTCCCAGTGCATCCCTGTACAGCTCCCAGTGCGTCCCAGTACAGCTCCCAGTGTGTCCCCATGGGGTTCCCAGTGCACCCCAGTGCAGCACCCAGTGCGTCCCAGTACAGCTCCGACTGTGTCCCCATGGGGTTCCCAGTGCGTCCCTGTACAGCTCCCAGTGCGTCCCAGTACAGCTCCCAGTGGGTCCCCATGGGGTTCCCAGTGCGTCCCTGTACAGCTCCCAGTGCGTCCCAGTACAGCTCCCAGTGGGTCCCCGTGGGGTTCCCTGTGCGTCCCAGTACAGCTCCCAGTGGGTCCCCATGGGGTTCCCAGTGCGTCCCAGTACTGCTCCCAGTGCGTCCCAGTACTGCTCCCAGTGCATCCCAGTACAGCTCCCAGTGCGTCCCCATGGGGTTCCCTGTGCGTCCCAGTACTTCTCCCAGTGTGTCCCAGTACAGCTCCGACTGTGTCCCCATGGGGTTCCCAGCCCGTTCCAGTACAGCTCCCAGTGCATCCCAGTACAGCTCCCAGTGCATCCCAGTACTGCTCCCAGGGCGTCCCAGTACTGCTCCCAATATGTCCCACTACAGCTCCGACTGTGTCCCCATGGGGTTCCCAGTGTGTCCCAGTACTATTCCCAGTGCGTCCCAGTACTGCTCCCAGTGCATCTCAGTACAGCTCCCAGTGCATCCCCATGGGGTTCCCAGTGCATCCCAGTACAGCTCCCAGTGTGTCCAAGTACAGCTCCCAGTGTGTCCCAGTGGAGTTCCCAGAATGTCCCAGTACAGCTCCCACTGTGACCCCATGGGGTTCCCAGCCCATTCCAGTACAGCTCCCAGTCCGTCCCAGTACTGCTCCCAGTGCGTCCCTGTACTGTTCCCAGTATCTCCCAGTACAGCTCCCAGTGTGTGCCCATGGGGTTCCCAGTACATCCCAGTACTGCTCCCAGTGCGTCCCTGTACTGCTCCCAGTGTGTCCCAGTACAGCTCCGACTGTGTCCCCATGGGGTTCCCAGTGCAACCCTGTACAGCTCCCAGTGCGTCCCAGTACAGCTCCCAGTGGGTCCCCATAGGGTTCCCAGTGCGTCCCAGTACTGCTCCCAGTGCGTCCCAGTACTGCTCCCAGTGCATCCCTGTACAGCTCCCAGTGCGTCCCAGTACAGCTCCCAGTGTGTCCCCATGGGGTTCCCAGTGCATCCCAGTGCAGCACCCAGTGCGTCCCAGTACAGCTCCGACTGTGTCTCCATGGGGTTCCCAGTGCGTCCCTGTACAGCTCCCAGTGCGTCCCAGTACAGCTCCCAGTGGGTCCCCATGGGGTTCCCAGTGCGTCCCAGTACTGCTCCCAGTGCGTTCCCATGGGGTTCCCTGTGCGTCCCAGTACAGCTCCCAGTGTGTCCCAGTACAGCTCCCAGTGGGTCCCCATGGGGTTCCCTGTGCGTCCCAGTACTGCTCCCAGTGCATCCCAGTACAGCTCCCAGTGCGTCCCCTTGGGGTTTCCTGTGCGTCCCAGTACTGCTCCCAGTGTGTCCCAGTACAGCTCCCAGTGTGTCCCAGTGGGGTTCCCAGTATGTCCCAGTACAGCTCCCACTGTGACCCCATGGGGTTCCCAGCCCATTCCAGTACAGCTCCCAGTCCGTCCCAGTACTGCTCCCAGTGCGTCCCTGTACTGTTCCCAGTATCTCCCAGTACAGCTCCCAGTGTGTGCCCATGGGGTTCCCAGTACATCCCAGTGCAGCTCCCAGTGCATCCCAATACAGCGCCCAATGTGTCCCAGTACAGCTCCCAGTGCGTCCCCATGGGGTTCCCTGTGCGTCCCAGTACTGCTCCCAGTGTGTCCCAGTACAGCTCCCACTGTGACCCCATGGGGTTCCCAGCCCGTTCCAGTACAGCTCCCAGTGCATCCCAGTACAGCTCCCAGTGCATCCCAGTACTGCTCCCAGTGCGTCCCAGTACTGCTCCCAGTATGTCCCACTACAGCTCCGACTATGTCCCCATGGGGTTCCCAGTGTGTCCCAGTACCATTCCCAGTGCATCCCAGTACTGCTCCCAGTGCGTCCCTGTACTGTTCCCAGTATGTCCCAGTACAGCTCCCAGTGTGTCCCCGTGGGGTTCCCAGTACGTCCCAGTACTACTCCCAGTGCATCTCAGTACAGCTCCCAGTGCATCCCCATGGGGTTCCCAGTGCGTCCCTGTACTGTTCCCAGTATCTCCCAGTACAGCTCCCACTGTGTCCCCATGGGGTTCCCAGTGTGTCCCAGTACTATTCCCAGTGCGTCCCAGTACTGCTCCCAGTGCGTTCCTGTACTGTTCCCAGTATCTCCCAGTACAGCTCCCACTGTGTCCCCATGGGGTTCCCAGTGCATCCCAGTACAGCTCCCAGTCTGTCCCAGTACAGGTCCCAGTGTGTCCCCGTGGGATTCCCAGTACATCCCAGTACTGCTCCCAGTGTGTCCCAGTACAGCTCCCACTGTGTCCCGATGGTGTTCCCAGTGCGTCCCAGTACTGCTCCCAGTGTGTCCCAGTACAGCTCCCAGTGCGTCCCCATGGGATTCCTAGTACATCGCAGTACAGCTCCCAGTGCGTCCCAGTACTGCTCCCAGTGCGTCCCTGTACTGTTCCCAGTGTGTCCCAGTACAGCTCCCAGTGTGTCCCAGTGGGATTCCCAGTACATCCCAGTACTGCTCCCAGTATCTGCCAGTACAGCTCTCAGTGTGTCGCAGTACTGCTCCCAGTATCTCCCAGTACAGCTCCCAGTGCGTCCCAGTACAGCTCCCAGTGTGTCCCAGTACAGCTCCCAGTGCGTCCCCATGGGATTCCCAGTACATCCCAGTACTGCTCCCAGTACATCCCAGTACTGCTCCCAGTATCTGCCAGTACAGCTCTCAGTGTGTCGCAGTACTGCTCCCAGTATCTCCCAGTACAGCTCCCAGTGTGTCCCAGTACAGCTCCCAGTGGGTCCCCATGGGGTTCCCAGTGCGTCCCAGTACTGCTCCCAGTGCATCCCAGTACAGCTTCCAGTGGGTCCCCATGGGGTTCCCAGTGCATCCCAGTACAGCTCCCAGTGTGTCCCAGTACAGCTCCCAGTGGGTCCCCATGGGGTTCCCAGTACATCCCAGTACTGCTCCCAGTATCTGCCAGTACTGCTCCCAGTGTGTCCCAGTACAGCTCCCAGTGTGTCCCAGTACAGCTCCCAGTGGGTCCCCATGGGGTTCCCAGTACATCCCAGTACTGCTCCCAGTATCTGCCAGTACAGCTCTCAGTGTGTCGCAGTACTGCTCCCAGTATCTCCCAATACAGCTCCCAGTGCGTCCCAGTACAGCTCCCAGTGTGTCCCAGTACAGCTCCTAGTGTGTCCCCGTGGGATTCCCAGTATCTCCCAGTACTGCTCCCAGTATCTCCCAGTACTGCTCCCAGTGTGTCCCAGTACAGCTCCCAGTGTGTCCCCGTGGGGTTCCCAGTACATCCCAGTACTGCTCCCAGTGCATCCCAGTACAGCTCCCAGTGGGTCCCCATGGGGTTCCCAGTGCATCCCAGTACAGCTCCCAGTGTGTCCCCATGGGGTTCCCAGTGCGTCCCAGTACTGTTCCCAGTGCGTCCCCATGGGATTCCCAGCACATCCCAGTACTGCTCCCAGTATCTCCCAGTACAGCTCCTAGTGTGTCCCCGTGGGATTCCCAGTATCTCCCAGTACTGCTCCCAGTATCTCCCAGTACTGCTCCCAGTGTGTCCCAGTACAGCTCCCAGTGTGTCCCCGTGGGGTTCCCAGTACATCCCAGTACTGCTCCCAGTGCATCCCAGTACAGCTTTCAGTGGGTCCCCATGGGGTTCCCAGTGCATCCCAGTACAGCTCCCAGTGTGTCCCAGTACAGCTCCCAGTGTGTCCCCATGGGGTTCCCAGTGCGTCCCAGTACTGTTCCCAGTGCGTCCCCGTGGGATTCCCAGTACATCCCAGTACTGCTCCCAGTATCTCCCAGTACAGCTCCTAGTGTGTCCCCGTGGGATTCCCAGTACATCCCAGTACTGCTCCCAGTTTGTCCCAGTACTGCTCCCAGTGTGTCCCAGTACAGCTCCCAGTGTGTCCCCGTGGGGTTCCCAGTACATCCCAGTACTGCTCCCAGTGCATCCCAGTACAGCTCCCAGTGGGTCCCCATGGGGTTCCTAGTGCATCCCAGTACAGCTCCCAGTGTGTCCCAGTACAGCTCCCAGTGGGTCCCCATGGGGTTCCCAGTGCATCCCAGTACAGCTCCCAGTGGGTCCCCATGGGGTTCCCAGTGTGTCCCAGTACTGCTCCCAGTGCATCCCAGTACAGCTCCCAGTGGGTCCTCATGGGGTTCCCAGTACATCCCAGTACTGCTCCCAGTGCGTCCCAGTACTGCTCCCAGTTCGTCCCAGTACAGCTCTCATTGTGTCCCCATGGGGTTCCCAGTGTGTCCCAGTACAGCTCCCAGTGCGTCCCAGTACAGCTCCCACTGTGTCCCAGTGGTGTTCCCACTGTGTCCCAGTACTGTTCCCAGTGTGTCCCAGTACAGCTCCCAGTGCGTCCCAGTACAGCTCCCAGTGCGTCCCAGTACAGCTCCCAGTGCGTCCCCATTGGGTTCCCAGTGCGGCCCAGTACTGCTCCCAGTATCTCCCAGTACAGCTCTCAGTGTGTCCCCATGGGGTTCCCAGTGCGGCCCAGTACTGTTCCCAGTATCTCCCAGTACAGCTCCCAGTGTGTCCCAGTACAGCTCCCACTGTGTCCCAGTGGTGTTCCCACTGTGTCCCAGTACTGCTCCCAGTGTGTCCCAGTACTGCTCCGCGGCCCCGCCCCCCGTGACCCCCGGGGGGGGAGGGGCGGAGTGGCCGCTGGGGCGGTCTCGGGAGCTTTAAATACCCGATGGTGTCACGGGGGCGGCAGCGGGGGGGGGGGGGGGGGGGGGGGGCGTGTGTGTGTCCCCCCCGTGACGTCCGCGTGACGTCCCCCGTGTCCCCACGGCTGCGGGGGACCGCTGGAGGGGTCCCCCCGTGTGTGTGTCCCCCCAGAGCCCGGGGGGGGGGGGGGCTGTCCCCCGTGTGTCCCCCCCGCCCCCCCCCGCCCCCCCCCTCAGCGCCGTCCGCCGGACACGCGTGGGCGCCCCACGGGGGGGTGGGGGGTGTCCCCCCCGCGGCCCTCTGGGGCTGTGGCAGTGCCACCGCCGCGGCACTCTCTGTCCCCTCCGGGGGTGTCATGTCCCACCGCTGCCGTGTCCCGTGGGGGGTCCCCGTCCCGTGGGGGGTCCCCGTCCCGTGGGGTGCCCCACACTTGTGGGGTGCTGTGTCCCGTGGGTGCCCCCCCGTGGGTGCTGTGTCTGTCGGGGCCCTGTGGGGGGTGTGTGTGTGTGTGGGGGGGGGGATGGGGGGAGGGGGCGGGGGCGGTGCCTGTCCCTTTAAGGGCGGGGGGGGGGGGGCGGGAGCGCCGCTCGGTGCCCCGTGTCCGTGACCGCCTCCGCCCGCGCCGCCGCCGCTCCGCCGCCCCACGGACCCCCCGCGCCCCCCCCCCCCCCCCCCCGCTCGCCATGGCCACCTACTCCCTGGCCCGCTTGCCCCCCGACCCCGAGGAGGAGGACCTCCTGAGGGCCTACGAGGACATGTGGGAGCGCCACAAAGGTACCCC
>NW_028128813.1:0-38910 GCF_965231255.1 Vanellus vanellus
GGTTCTCACTGCCTCCTGGAACTCTTTCAAATGCCACAGACAATTTGGCCCTCTCTGCTTTCCTGCGGACTCCATCCTCAAAAGCACCTGTTTTCGCTTTCGGCATCCTCAGGAGCAAAAAAGACAAACGTCCAGCTTTTGCTGCCACAGCAAAGGTGCCAGCGGGGAAAAGTGATGCTGGTCCTCATTGGCTCCTGGAACCTCTTCAAAAGCCACAGACAATTTGGCCCTCTCTGCTTTCCTGCGGACTCCATCCTCAAAAGCACCTGTTTTCGCTTTCGGCAGCCTCCGGAGCAAAAAAGACAAACGTCCAGGTTTTCCTGCCACAGCAAAGGTGCCAGCCGGGAAAAGTAATGCTGATTCTCACTGCCTCCTGGAACCCTTTCAAATGCCACAGACAATTTGGCACTCTCTGCTTTCCTGCGGACTCCATCCTCAAAAGCACCTGTTTTCGCTTTCGGCAACCTCCGGAACAAAAAAGACAAACGTCCAGCTTTTGCTGCCACAGCAAAGGTGCCAGCGGGGAAAAGTAATGCTGGTTCTCACTGCGTCCTGGAACCTCTTCAAATGCCACAGACAATTTGGCCCTCTCTGCTTTCCTGCGGACTCCATCCTCAAAAGCACCTGTTTTCGCTTTCGGCAGCCTCCGGAGCAAAAAAGACAAACGTCCAGCTTTTGCTGCCACAGCAAAGGTGCCAGCGGGGAAAAGTGATGCTGGTTCTCACTGCCTCCTGGAACCCCTTCAAATGCCCCAGACAATTTGGCCCTCTCTGCTTTCCTGTGGACTCCATCCTCAAAAGCACCTGTTTTCGCTTTCGGCAACCTCCGGAACAAAAAAGACAAACGTCCAGCTTTTGCTGCCACAGCAAAGGTGCCAGCGGGGAAAAGTAATGCTGGTTCTCACTGCCTCCTGGAACCCTTTCAAATGCCCCAGACAATTTGGCCCTCTCTGCTTTCCTGCAGACTCCATCCTCAAAAGCACCTGTTTTCGCTTTCGGCAGCCTCCGGAGCAAAAAGACAAACGTCCAGGTTTTCCTGCCACAGCAAAGGTGCCAGCGGATAAAAGTAATGCTGGTTCTCACTGCCTCCTGGAACCCTTTCAAATGCCACAGACAATTTGGCCCTCTCTGCTTTCCTGCGGACTCCATCCTCAAAAGCACCTGTTTTCGCTTTCGGCAGCCTCCGGAGCAAAAAAGACAAACGTCCAGGTTTTCCTGCCACAGCAAAGGTGCCAGCGGGGAAAAGTAATGCTGGTTCTCACTGCCTCCTGGAACCCTTTCAAATGCCCCAGACAATTTGGCCCTCTCTGCTTTCCTGCGGACTCCATCCTCAAAAGCACCTGTTTTCGCTTTCGGCAGCCTCCGGAGCAAAAAAGACAAACGTCCAGCTTTTGCTGCCACAGCAAAGGTGCCAGCAGGGAAAAGTAATGCTGGTTCTCACTGCCTCCTGGAACTCTTTCAAATGCCACAGACAATTTGGCCCTCTCTGCTTTCCTGCGGACTCCATCCTCAAAAGCACCTGTTTTCGCTTTCGGCAGCCTCCGGAGCAAAAAAGACAAACGTCCAGCTTTTGCTGCCACAGCAAAGGTGCCAGCGGGGAAAAGTAATGCTGGTTCTCACTGCGTCCTGGAACCTCTTCAAATGCCACAGACAATTTGGCACTCTCTGCTTTCCTGCGGACTCCATCCTCAAAAGCACCTGTTTTCACTTTCGGCAGCCTCCGGAGCAAAAAAGACAAACGTCCAGCTTTTGCTGCCACAGCAAAGGTGCCAGCGGGGAAAAGTAATGCTGGTTCTCACTGCCTCCTGGAACTCTTTCAAATGCCCCAGACAATTTGGCCCTCTCTGCTTTCCTGCGGACTCCATCCTCAAAAGCACCTGTTTTCGCTTTCGGCAGCCTCCGGAGCAAAAAAGACAAACGTCCAGTTTTGCTGCCACAGCAAAGGTGCCAGCAGGGAAAAGTAACACTGGTTCTCACTGCCTCCTGGAACTCTTTCAAATGCCCCAGACAATTTGGCCCTCTCTGCTTTCCTGCGGACTCCATCCTCAAAAGCACATGTTTTCGCTTTCGACAGCCTCCGGAGCAAAAAAGACAAACGTCCAGGTTTTCCTGCCACAGCAAAGGTGCCAGCGGGGAAAAGTAATGCTGATTCTCACTGCCTCCTGGAACCCTTTCAAATGCCACAGACAATTTGGCCCTCTCTGCTTTCCTGCGGACTCCATCCTCAAAAGCACCTGTTTTCGCTTTCGGCAACCTCCGGAGCAAAAAAGACAAACGTCCAGGTTTTGCTGCCACAGCAAAGGTGCCAGCGGGGAAAAGTAATGCTGGTTCTCACTGCCTCCTGGAACCTCTTCAAATGCCACAGACAATTTGGCCCTCTCTGCTTTCCTGCGATCTCCATCCTCAAAAGCACATGTTTTCGCTTTCGGCAGCCTCCGGAGCAAAAAAGACAAACGTCCAGCTTTTGCTGCCACAGCAAAGGTGCCAGCGGGGAAAAGTGATGCTGGTCCTCACTGCCTCCTGGAACCCCTTCAAATGCCACAGACAATTTGTCCCTCTCTGCTTTCCTGCGGACTCCATCCTCAAAAGCACCTGTTTTCGCTTTCGGCAACCTCAGAAGCAAAAAAGACAAACGTCCAGGTTTTGCTGCCACAGCAAAGGTGCCAGCGGGGAAAAGTAATGCTGGTTCTCACTGCGTCCTGGAACCTCTTCAAATGCCACAGACAATTTGGCCCTCTCTGCTTTCCTGCGGACTCCATCCTCAAAAGCATCTGTTTTCGCTTTCGGCAGCCTCCGGAGCAAAAAAGACAAACGTCCAGCTTTTGTTGCCACAGCAAAGGTGCCAGCAGGGAAAAGTAATACTGGTTCTCACTGCCTCCTGGAACTCTTTCAAATGCCACAGACAATTTGGCCCTCTCTGCTTTCCTGCGGACTCCATCCTCAAAAGCACCTGTTTTCGCTTTCGGCATCCTCAGGAGCAAAAAAGACAAACGTCCAGCTTTTGCTGCCACAGCAAAGGTGCCAGCGGGGAAAAGTGATGCTGGTCCTCATTGGCTCCTGGAACCTCTTCAAAAGCCACAGACAATTTGGCCCTCTCTCCTTTCCTGCGGACTCCATCCTCAAAAGCACCTGTTTTCGCTTTCGGCAGCCTCCAGAGCAAAAAAGACAAACGTCCAGGTTTTCCTGCCACAGCAAAGGTGCCAGCCGGGAAAAGTAATGCTGATTCTCACTGCCTCCTGGAACTCTTTCAAATGCCACAGACAATTTGGCCCTCTCTGCTTTCCTGCGGACTCCATCCTCAAAAGCACCTGTTTTCGCTTTCGGCAACCTCCGGAGCAAAAAAGACAAACGTCCAGCTTTTGCTGCCACAGCAAAGGTGCCAGCGGGGAAGAGTAATGCTGGTTCTCACTGCGTCCTTGAACCTCTTCAAATGCCACAGACAATTTGGCCCTCTCTGCTTTCCTGCGGACTCCATCCTCAAAAGCACCTGTTTTCGCTTTCGGCAGCCTCCGGAGCAAAAAAGACAAACGTCCAGCTTTTGCTGCCACAGCAAAGTTGCCAGCGGGGAAAAGTGATGCTGGTCCTCACTGCGTCCTGGAACCTCTTCAAATGCCACAGACAATTTGGCCCTCTCTGCTTTCCTGTGGACTCCATCCTCAAAAGCACCTGTTTTCGCTTTCGGCAACCTCCGGAACAAAAAAGACAAACGTCCAGCTTTTGCTGCCACAGCAAAGGTGCCAGCGGGGAAAAGTAATGCTGGTTCTCACTGCCTCCTGGAACCCTTTCAAATGCCACAGACAATTTGGCCCTCTCTGCTTTTTTGCGGACTCCATCCTCAAAAGCACCTGTTTTCGCTTTCGGCAACCTCCGGAGCAAAAAAGACAAACGTCCAGGTTTTGCTGCCACAGCAAAGGTGCCAGCGGGGAAAAGTAATGCTGGTTCTCACTGCGTCCTGGAACGTCTTCAAATGCCACAGACAATTTGGCCCTCTCTGCTTTCCTGCGGACTCCATCCTCAAAAGCACCTGTTTTCTCTTTCGGTAGCCTCCGGAGCAAAAAAGACAAACGTCCAGCTTTTGCTGCCATAGCAAAGGTGCCAGCGGGGAAAAGTAATGCTGGTTCTCACTGCCTCGTGGAACTCTTTCAAATGCCCCAGACAATTTGGCCCTCTCTGCTTTCCTGCAGACTCCATCCTCAAAAGCACCTGTTTTCGCTTTCGGCAGCCTCCGGAGCAAAAAAGACAAACGTCCAGGTTTTCCTGCCACAGCAAAGGTGCCAGCGGATAAAAGTAATGCTGGTTCTCACTGCCTCCTGGAACCCTTTCAAATGCCACAGACAATTTGGCCCTCTCTGCTTTCCTGCGGACTCCATCCTCAAAAGCACCTGTTTTCGCTTTCGGCAGCCTCCGGAGCAAAAAAGACAAACGTCCAGGTTTTCCTGCCACAGCAAAGGTGCCAGCGGGGAAAAGTAATGCTGGTTCTCACTGCCTCCTGGAACCCTTTCAAATGCCCCAGACAATTTGGCCCTCTCTGCTTTCCTGCGGACTCCATCCTCAAAAGCACCTGTTTTCGCTTTCGGCAGCCTCCGGAGCAAAAAAGACAAACGTCCAGCTTTTGCTGCCACAGCAAAGGTGCCAGCAGGGAAAAGTAATACTGGTTCTCACTGCCTCCTGGAACTCTTTCAAATGCCACAGACAATTTGGCCCTCTCTGCTTTCCTGCGGACTCCATCCTCAAAAGCACCTGTTTTCGCTTTCAGCATCCTCCAGAGCAAAAAAGACAAACGTCCAGCTTTTGCTGCCACAGCAAAGGTGCCAGCGGGGAAAAGTAATGCTGGTTCTCACTGCCTCCTGGAACCCTTTCAAATGCCCCAGACAATTTGGCCCTCTCTGCTTTCCTGCGGACTCCATCCTCAAAAGCACCTGTTTTCGCTTTCGGCAGCCTCCGGAGCAAAAAAGACAAACGTCCAGCTTTTGCTGCCACAGCAAAGGAGCCAGCGGGGAAAAGTGATGCTGGTTCTCACTGCCTCCTGGAACCCTTTCAAATGCCCCAGACAATTTGGCCCTCTCTGCTTTCCTGCGGACTCCATCCTCAAAAGCACATGTTTTCGCTTTCGGCAGCCTCCAGAGCAAAAAAGACAAACGTCCAGCTTTTGCTGCCACAGCAAAGGTGCAAGCGGGGAAAAGTGATGCTGGTCCTCACTGCCTCCTGGAACTCTTTCAAATGCCCCAGACAATTTGGCCCTCTCTGCTTTCCTGCGGACTCCATCCTCAAAAGCACCTGTTTTCGCTTTCGGCATCCTCAGGAGCAAAAAAGACAAACGTCCAGCTTTTGCTACCACAGCAAAGGTGCCAGCGGGGAAAAGTAATGCTGGTTCTCACTGCCTCCTGGAACTCTTTCAAATGCCCCAGACAATTTGGCCCTCTCTGCTTTCCTGCGGACTCCATCCTCAAAAGCACCTGTTTTCGCTTTCGGCAGCCTCCGGAGCAAAAAAGACAAACGTCCAGCTTTTGCTGCCACAGCAAAGGTGCCAGCGGGGAAAAGTAATGCTGGTTCTCACTGCGTCCTGGAACCTCTTCAAATGCCACAGACAATTTGGCCCTCTCTGCTTTCCTGCGGACTCCATCCTCAAAAGCACCTGTTTTCGCTTTCGGCAGCCTCCGGAGCAAAAAAGACAAACGTCCAGCTTTTGCTGCCACAGCAAAGGTGCCAGCGGGGAAAAGTAATGCTGGTTCTCACTGCCTCCTGGAACTCTTTCAAATGCCCCAGACAATTTGGCCCTCTCTGCTTTCCTGCGGACTCCATCCTCAAAAGCACCTGTTTTCGCTTTCGGCAGCCTCCGGAGCAAAAAAGACAAACGTCCAGCTTTTGCTGCCACAGCAAAGGTGCCAGCAGGGAAAAGTAATACTGGTTCTCACTGCCTCCTGGAACTCTTTCAAATGCCCCAGACAATTTGGCCCTCTCTGCTTTCCTGCGGACTCCATCCTCAAAAGCACATGTTTTCGCTTTCGACAGCCTCCGGAGCAAAAAAGACAAACGTCCAGGTTTTCCTGCCACAGCAAAGGTGCCAGCGGGGAAAAGTAATGCTGGTTCTCACTGCCTCCGGGAACCTCTTCAAATGCCACAGACAATTTGGCCCTCTCTGCTTTCCTGCGGACTCCATCCTCAAAAGCACCTGTTTTCGCTTTCGGCAGCCTCCGGAGCAAAAAAGACAAACGTCCAGCTTTTGCTGCCACAGCAAAGGTGCCAGCGGGGAAAAGTGATGCTGGTCCTCACTGCCTCCTGGAACCCCTTCAAATGCCACAGACAATTTGTCCCTCTCTGCTTTCCTGCGGACTCCATCCTCAAAAGCACCTGTTTTCGCTTTCGGCAACCTCAGGAGCAAAAAAGACAAACGTCCAGGTTTTGCTGCCACAGCAAAGGTGCCAGCGGGGAAAAGTAATGCTGGTTCTCACTGCGTCCTGGAACCTCTTCAAATGCCACAGACAATTTGGCCCTCTCTGCTTTCCTGCGGACTCCATCCTCAAAAGCACCTGTTTTCGCTTTCGGCAGCCTCCGGAGCAAAAAAGACAAACGTCCAGCTTTTGTTGCCACAGCAAAGGTGCCAGCAGGGAAAAGTAATACTGGTTCTCACTGCCTCCTGGAACTCTTTCAAATGCCACAGACAATTTGGCCCTCTCTGCTTTCCTGCGGACTCCATCCTCAAAAGCACCTGTTTTCGCTTTCGGCATCCTCAGGAGCAAAAAAGACAAACGTCCAGCTTTTGCTGCCACAGCAAAGGTGCCAGCGGGGAAAAGTGATGCTGGTCCTCATTGGCTCCTGGAACCTCTTCAAAAGCCACAGACAATTTGGCCCTCTCTGCTTTCCTGCGGACTCCATCCTCAAAAGCACCTGTTTTCGCTTTCGGCAGCCTCCGGAGCAAAAAAGACAAACGTCCAGGTTTTCCTGCCACAGCAAAGGTGCCAGCCGGGAAAAGTAATGCTGATTCTCACTGCCTCCTGGAACCCTTTCAAATGCCACAGACAATTTGGCACTCTCTGCTTTCCTGCGGACTCCATCCTCAAAAGCACCTGTTTTCGCTTTCGGCAACCTCCGGAGCAAAAAAGACAAACGTCCAGCTTTTGCTGCCACAGCAAAGGTGCCAGCGGGGAAAAGTAATGCTGGTTCTCACTGCGTCCTGGAACCTCTTCAAATGCCACAGACAATTTGGCCCTCTCTGCTTTCCTGCGGACTCCATCCTCAAAAGCACCTGTTTTCGCTTTCGGCAGCCTCCGGAGCAAAAAAGACAAACGTCCAGCTTTTGCTGCCACAGCAAAGGTGCCAGCGGGGAAAAGTGATGCTGGTTCTCACTGCCTCCTGGAACCCCTTCAAATGCCCCAGACAATTTGGCCCTCTCTGCTTTCCTGTGGACTCCATCCTCAAAAGCACCTGTTTTCGCTTTCGGCAACCTCCGGAACAAAAAAGACAAACGTCCAGCTTTTGCTGCCACAGCAAAGGTGCCAGCGGGGAAAAGTAATGCTGGTTCTCACTGCCTCCTGGAACCCTTTCAAATGCCCCAGACAATTTGGCCCTCTCTGCTTTCCTGCAGACTCCATCCTCAAAAGCACCTGTTTTCGCTTTCGGCAGCCTCCGGAGCAAAAAAGACAAACGTCCAGGTTTTCCTGCCACAGCAAAGGTGCCAGCGGATAAAAGTAATGCTGGTTCTCACTGCCTCCTGGAACCCTTTCAAATGCCACAGACAATTTGGCCCTCTCTGCTTTCCTGCGGACTCCATCCTCAAAAGCACCTGTTTTCGCTTTCGGCAGCCTCCGGAGCAAAAAAGACAAACGTCCAGGTTTTCCTGCCACAGCAAAGGTGCCAGCGGGGAAAAGTAATGCTGGTCCTCATTGCCTCCTGGAACCCTTTCAAATGCCCCAGACAATTTGGCCCTCTCTGCTTTCCTGCGGACTCCATCCTCAAAAGCACCTGTTTTCGCTTTCGGCAGCCTCCGGAGCAAAAAAGACAAACGTCCAGCTTTTGCTGCCACAGCAAAGGTGCCAGCAGGGAAAAGTAATACTGGTTCTCACTGTCTCCTGGAACTCTTTCAAATGCCACAGACAATTTGGCCCTCTCTGCTTTCCTGCGGACTCCATCCTCAAAAGCACCTGTTTTCGCTTTCAGCATCCTCCAGAGCAAAAAAGACAAACGTCCAGCTTTTGCTGCCACAGCAAAGGTGCCAGCGGGGAAAAGTAATGCTGGTTCTCACTGCCTCCTGGAACCCTTTCAAATGCCCCAGACAATTTGGCCCTCTCTGCTTTCCTGCGGACTCCATCCTCAAAAGCACCTGTTTTCGCTTTCGGCAGCCTCCGGAGCAAAAAAGACAAACGTCCAGCTTTTGCTGCCACAGCAAAGGAGCCAGCGGGGAAAAGTGATGCTGGTTCTCACTGCCTCCTGGAACCCTTTCAAATGCCCCAGACAATTTGGCCCTCTCTGCTTTCCTGCGGACTCCATCCTCAAAAGCACATGTTTTCGCTTTCGGCAGCCTCCAGAGCAAAAAAGACAAACGTCCAGCATTTGCTGCCACAGCAAAGGTGCAAGCGGGGAAAAGTGATGCTGGTCCTCACTGCCTCCTGGAACTCTTTCAAATGCCCCAGACAATTTGGCCCTCTCTGCTTTCCTGCGGACTCCATCCTCAAAAGCACCTGTTTTCGCTTTCGGCATCCTCAGGAGCAAAAAAGACAAACGTCCAGCTTTTGCTACCACAGCAAAGGTGCCAGCGGGGAAAAGTAATGCTGGTTCTCACTGCCTCCTGGAACTCTTTCAAATGCCCCAGACAATTTGGCCCTCTCTGCTTTCCTGCGGACTCCATCCTCAAAAGCACCTGTTTTCGCTTTCGGCAGCCTCCGGAGCAAAAAAGACAAACGTCCAGCTTTTGCTGCCACAGCAAAGGTGCCAGCGGGGAAAAGTAATGCTGGTTCTCACTGCGTCCTGGAACCTCTTCAAATGCCACAGACAATTTGGCCCTCTCTGCTTTCCTGCGGACTCCATCCTCAAAAGCACCTGTTTTCGCTTTCGGCAGCCTCCGGAGCAAAAAAGACAAACGTCCAGCTTTTGCTGCCACAGCAAAGGTGCCAGCGGGGAAAAGTAATGCTGGTTCTCACTGCCTCCTGGAACTCTTTCAAATGCCCCAGACAATTTGGCCCTCTCTGCTTTCCTGCGGAATCCATCCTCAAAAGCACCTGTTTTCGCTTTCGGCAGCCTCCGGAGCAAAAAAGACAAACGTCCAGCTTTTGCTGCCACAGCAAAGGTGCCAGCAGGGAAAAGTAATACTGGTTCTCACTGCCTCCTGGAACTCTTTCAAATGCCCCAGACAATTTGGCCCTCTCTGCTTTCCTGCGGACTCCATCCTCAAAAGCACATGTTTTCGCTTTCGACAGCCTCCGGAGCAAAAAAGACAAACGTCCAGGTTTTCCTGCCACAGCAAAGGTGCCAGCGGGGAAAAGTAATGCTGGTTCTCACTGCCTCCGGGAACCTCTTCAAATGCCACAGACAATTTGGCCCTCTCTGCTTTCCTGCGGACTCCATCCTCAAAAGCACCTGTTTTCGCTTTCGGCAGCCTCCGGAGCAAAAAAGACAAACGTCCAGCTTTTGCTGCCACAGCAAAGGTGCCAGCGGGGAAAAGTGATGCTGGTCCTCACTGCCTCCTGGAACCCCTTCAAATGCCACAGACAATTTGTCCCTCTCTGCTTTCCTGCGGACTCCATCCTCAAAAGCACCTGTTTTCGCTTTCGGCAACCTCAGGAGCAAAAAAGACAAACGTCCAGGTTTTGCTGCCACAGCAAAGGTGCCAGCGGGGAAAAGTAATGCTGGTTCTCACTGCGTCCTGGAACCTCTTCAAATGCCACAGACAATTTGGCCCTCTCTGCTTTCCTGCGGACTCCATCCTCAAAAGCACCTGTTTTCGCTTTCGGCAGCCTCCGGAGCAAAAAAGACAAACGTCCAGCTTTTGTTGCCACAGCAAAGGTGCCAGCAGGGAAAAGTAATACTGGTTCTCACTGCCTCCTGGAACTCTTTCAAATGCCACAGACAATTTGGCCCTCTCTGCTTTCCTGCGGACTCCATCCTCAAAAGCACCTGTTTTCGCTTTCGGCATCCTCAGGAGCAAAAAAGACAAACGTCCAGCTTTTGCTGCCACAGCAAAGGTGCCAGCGGGGAAAAGTGATGCTGGTCCTCATTGGCTCCTGGAACCTCTTCAAAAGCCACAGACAATTTGGCCCTCTCTGCTTTCCTGCGGACTCCATCCTCAAAAGCACCTGTTTTCGCTTTCGGCAGCCTCCGGAGCAAAAAAGACAAACGTCCAGGTTTTCCTGCCACAGCAAAGGTGCCAGCCGGGAAAAGTAATGCTGATTCTCACTGCCTCCTGGAACCCTTTCAAATGCCACAGACAATTTGGCACTCTCTGCTTTCCTGCGGACTCCATCCTCAAAAGCACCTGTTTTCGCTTTCGGCAACCTCCGGAGCAAAAAAGACAAACGTCCAGCTTTTGCTGCCACAGCAAAGGTGCCAGCGGGGAAAAGTAATGCTGGTTCTCACTGCGTCCTGGAACCTCTTCAAATGCCACAGACAATTTGGCCCTCTCTGCTTTCCTGCGGACTCCATCCTCAAAAGCACCTGTTTTCGCTTTCGGCAGCCTCCGGAGCAAAAAAGACAAACGTCCAGCTTTTGCTGCCACAGCAAAGGTGCCAGCGGGGAAAAGTGATGCTGGTTCTCACTGCCTCCTGGAACCCCTTCAAATGCCACAGACAATTTGGCCCTCTCTGCTTTCCTGCGGACTCCATCCTCAAAAGCACCTGTTTTCGCTTTCGGCAACCTCAGGAGCAAAAAAGACAAACGTCCAGCTTTTCCTGCCACAGCAAAGTTGCCAGCGGGGAAAAGTGATGCTGGTCCTCACTGCGTCCTGGAACCTCTTCAAATGCCACAGACAATTTGGCCCTCTCTGCTTTCCTGTGGACTCCATCCTCAAAAGCACCTGTTTTCGCTTTCGGCAACCTCCGGAACAAAAAAGACAAACGTCCAGCTTTTGCTGCCACAGCAAAGGTGCCAGCGGGGAAAAGTAATGCTGGTTCTCACTGCCTCCTGGAACCCTTTCAAATGGCACAGACAATTTGGCCCTCTCTGCTTTTTTGCGGACTCCATCCTCAAAAGCACCTGTTTTCGCTTTCGGCAACCTCCGGAGCAAAAAAGACAAACGTCCAGGTTTTGCTGCCACAGCAAAGGTGCCAGCGGGGAAAAGTAATGCTGGTTCTCACTGCGTCCTGGAACCTCTTCAAATGCCACAGACAATTTGGCCCTCTCTGCTTTCCTGCGGACTCCATCCTCAAAAGCACCTGTTTTCTCTTTCGGTAGCCTCCGGAGCAAAAAAGACAAACGTCCAGCTTTTGCTGCCATAGCAAAGGTGCCAGCGGGGAAAAGTAATGCTGGTTCTCACTGCCTCGTGGAACTCTTTCAAATGCCCCAGACAATTTGGCCCTCTCTGCTTTCCTGCAGACTCCATCCTCAAAAGCACCTGTTTTCGCTTTCGGCAGCCTCCGGAGCAAAAAAGACAAACGTCCAGCTTTTCCTGCCACAGCAAAGGTGCCAGCAGGGAAAAGTAATACTGGTTCTCACTGCCTCCTGGAACTCTTTCAAATGCCACAGACAATTTGGCCCTCTCTGCTTTCCTGCGGACTCCATCCTCAAAAGCACCTGTTTTCGCTTTCGGCATCCTCCAGAGCAAAAAAGACAAACGTCCAGCTTTTGCTGCCACAGCAAAGGTGCCAGCGGGGAAAAGTAATGCTGGTTCTCACTGCCTCCTGGAACCTCTTCAAATGCCCCAAACAATTTGGCCCTCTCTGCTTTCCTGCGGACTCCATCCTCAAAAGCACCTGTTTTCGCTTTCGGCAGCCTCCGGAGCAAAAAAGACAAACGTCCAGCTTTTGCTGCCACAGCAAAGGTGCCAGCGGGGAAAAGTAATGCTGGTTCTCACTGCCTCCTGGAACTCTTTCAAATGCCCCAGACAATTTGGCCCTCTCTGCTTTCCTGCGGACTCCATCCTCAAAAGCACCTGTTTTCGCTTTCGGCAGCCTCCGGAGCAAAAAAGAAAAACGTCCAGCTTTTGCTGCCACAGCAAAGGTGCCAGCGGGGAAAAGTAATGCTGGTTCTCACTGCCTCCTGGAACTCTTTCAAATGCCCTAGACAATTTGGCCCTCTCTGCTTTCCTGCGGACTCCATCCTCAAAAGCACCTGTTTTCGCTTTCGGCAGCCTCCGGAGCAAAAAAGACAAACGTCCAGGTTTTCCTGCCACAGCAAAGGTGCCAGCGGGGAAAAGTAATGCTGGTCCTCATTGCCTCCTGGAACCCTTTCAAATGCCCCAGACAATTTGGCTCTCTCTGCTTTCCTGCGGACTCCATCCTCAAAAGCACCTGTTTTCGCTTTCGGCATCCTCAGGAGCAAAAAAGACAAACGTCCAGCTTTTGCTGCCACAGCAAAGGTGCCAGCGGGGAAAAGTAATGCTGGTTCTCACTGCCTCCTGGAACCCTTTCAAATGCCCCAGACAATTTGGCCCTCTCTGCTTTCCTGCGGACTCCATCCTCAAAAGCACCTGTTTTCGCATTCGGCAGCCTCCGGAGCAAAAAAGACAAACGTCCAGGTTTTGCTGCCACAGCAAAGGTGCCAGCGGGGAACAGTAATGCTGGTTCTCACCGCGTCCTGGAACCTCTTCAAATGCCACAGACAATTTGGCACTCTCTGCTTTCCTGCGGACTCCATCCTCAAAAGTGCCTGTTTTCGCTTTCGGCAGCCTCCGGAGCAAAAAAGACAAACGTCCAGGTTTTGCTGCCACAGCAAAGGAGCCAGCGGGCAAAAGTAATGCTGGTTCTCACTGCCTCCTGGAACCTCTTCAAATGCCACAGACAATTTGGCCCTCTCTGCTTTTTTGCGGACTCCATCCTCAAAAGCACCTGTTTTCGCTTTCGGCAACCTCCGGAGCAAAAAAGACAAACGTCCAGGTTTTGCTGCCACAGCAAAGGTGCCAGCGGGGAAAAGTAATGCTGGTTCTCACTGCGTCCTGGAACCTCTTCAAATGCCACAGACAATTTGGCCCTCTCTGCTTTCCTGCGGACTCCATCCTCAAAAGCACCTGTTTTCTCTTTCGGTAGCCTCCGGAGCAAAAAAGACAAACGTCCAGCTTTTGCTGCCATAGCAAAGGTGCCAGCGGGGAAAAGTAATGCTGGTTCTCACTGCCTCGTGGAACTCTTTCAAATGCCCCAGACAATTTGGCCCTCTCTGCTTTCCTGCAGACTCCATCCTCAAAAGCACCTGTTTTCGCTTTCGGCAGCCTCCGGAGCAAAAAAGACAAACGTCCAGCTTTTCCTGCCACAGCAAAGGTGCCAGCGGATAAAAGTAATGCTGGTTCTCACTGCCTCCTGGAACCCTTTCAAATGCCACAGACAATTTTGCCCTCTCTGCTTTCCTGCGGACTCCATCCTCAAAAGCACCTGTTTTCGCTTTCGGCAGCCGCCGGAGCAAAAAAGACAAACGTCCAGGTTTTCCTGCCACAGCAAAGGTGCCAGCGGGGAAAAGTAATGCTGGTCCTCATTGCCTCCTGGAACCCTTTCAAATGCCCCAGACAATTTGGCCCTCTCTGCTTTCCTGCGGACTCCATCCTCAAAAGCAACTGTTTTCGCTTTCGGCAGCCTCCGGAGCAAAAAAGACAAACGTCCAGCTTTTGCTGCCACAGCAAAGGTGCCAGCAGGGAAAAGTAATACTGGTTCTCACTGCCTCCTGGAACTCTTTCAAATGCCACAGACAATTTGGCCCTCTCTGCTTTCCTGCGGACTCCATCCTCAAAAGCACCTGTTTTCGCTTTCGGCATCCTCAGGAGCAAAAAAGACAAACGTCCAGCTTTTGCTGCCACAGCAAAGGTGCCAGCGGGGAAAAGTAATGCTGGTTCTCACTGCCTCCTGGAACCTCTTCAAATGCCCCAAACAATTTGGCCCTCTCTGCTTTCCTGCGGACTCCATCCTCAAAAGCACCTGTTTTCGCTTTCGGCAGCCTCCGGAGCAAAAAAGACAAACGTCCAGCTTTTGCTGCCACAGCAAAGGTGCCAGCGGGGAAAAGTAATGCTGGTTCTCACTGCCTCCTGGAACTCTTTCAAATGCCCCAGACAATTTGGCCCTCTCTGCTTTCCTGCGGACTCCATCCTCAAAAGCACCTGTTTTCGCTTTCGGCAGCCTCCGGAGCAAAAAAGAAAAACGTCCAGCTTTTGCTGCCACAGCAAAGGTGCCAGCGGGGAAAAGTAATGCTGGTTCTCACTGCCTCCTGGAACTCTTTCAAATGCCCTAGACAATTTGGCCCTCTCTGCTTTCCTGCGGACTCCATCCTCAAAAGCACCTGTTTTCGCTTTCGGCAGCCTCCGGAGCAAAAAAGACAAACGTCCAGGTTTTCCTGCCACAGCAAAGGTGCCAGCGGGGAAAAGTAATGCTGGTCCTCATTGCCTCCTGGAACCCTTTCAAATGCCCCAGACAATTTGGCTCTCTCTGCTTTCCTGCGGACTCCATCCTCAAAAGCACCTGTTTTCGCTTTCGGCATCCTCAGGAGCAAAAAAGACAAACGTCCAGCTTTTGCTGCCACAGCAAAGGTGCCAGCGGGGAAAAGTAATGCTGGTTCTCACTGCCTCCTGGAACCCTTTCAAATGCCCCAGACAATTTGGCCCTCTCTGCTTTCCTGCGGACTCCATCCTCAAAAGCACCTGTTTTCGCATTCGGCAGCCTCCGGAGCAAAAAAGACAAACGTCCAGGTTTTGCTGCCACAGCAAAGGTGCCAGCGGGGAACAGTAATGCTGGTTCTCACCGCGTCCTGGAACCTCTTCAAATGCCAAAGACAATTTGGCACTCTCTGCTTTCCTGCGGACTCCATCCTCAAAAGTGCCTGTTTTCGCTTTCGGCAGCCTCCGGAGCAAAAAAGACAAACGTCCAGGTTTTGCTGCCACAGCAAAGGAGCCAGCGGGCAAAAGTAATGCTGGTTCTCACTGCCTCCTGGAACCTCTTCAAAAGCCACAGACAATTTGGCACTCTCTGCTTTCCTGCGGACTCCATCCTCAAAAGCACCTGTTTTCGCTTTTGGCAGCCTCCGGAGCAAAAACGACAAACGTCCAGCTTTTCCTGCCACAGCAAAGTTGCCAGCGGGGAAAAGTGATGCTGGTCCTCACTGCCTCCTGGAACCCTTTCAAATGCCCCAGACAATTTGGCCCTCTCTGCTTTCCTGCGGACTCCATCCTCAAAAGCACCTGTTTTCGCTTTCGGCAGCCTCCGGAGCAAAAAAGACAAACGTCCAGCTTTTGCTGCCACAGCAAAGGTGCCAGCAGGCAAAAGTAATGCTGGTTCTCACTGCCTCCTGGAACTCTTTCAAATGCCACAGACAATTTGGCCCTCTCTGCTTTCCTGCGGACTCCATCCTCAAAAGCACCTGTTTTCGCTTTCGGCAACCTCCGGAGCAAAAAAGACAAACGTCCAGGTTTTGCTGCCACAGCAAAGGTGCCAGCGGGGAAAAGTAATGCTGGTTCTCACTGCGTCCTGGAACCTCTTCAAATGCCACAGACAATTTGGCACTCTCTGCTTTCCTGTGGACTCCATCCTCAAAAGCACCTGTTTTCGCTTTCGGCAACCTCCGGAGCAAAAAAGACAAACGTCCAGCTTTTGCTGCCACAGCAAAGGAGCCAGCGGGGAAAAGTGATGCTGGTTCTCACTGCCTCCTGGAACTCTTTCAAATGCCCCAGACATTTTGGCCCTCTCTGCTTTCCTGCGGACTCCATCCTCAAAAGCACCTGTTTTCGCTTTCGGCAGCCTCCGGAGCAAAAAAGACAAACGTCCAGGTTTTGCTGCCACAGCAAAGGAGCCAGCGGGCAAAAGTAATGCTGGTTCTCACTTCCTCCTGGAACCTCTTCAAAAGCCACAGACAATTTGGCCCTCTCTGCTTTCCTGCGGACTCCATCCTCAAAAGCACCTGTTTTCGCTTTTGGCAGCCTCCGGAGCAAAAACGACAAACGTCCAGCTTTTCCTGCCACAGCAAAGTTGCCAGCGGGGAAAAGTGATGCTGGTCCTCACTGCCTCCTGGAACCCTTTCAAATGCCCCAGACAATTTGGCCCTCTCTGCTTTCCTGCGGACTCCATCCTCAAAAGCACCTGTTTTCGCTTTCGGCAGCCTCCGGAGCAAAAAAGACAAACGTCCAGCTTTTGCTGCCACAGCAAAGGTGCCAGCAGGCAAAAGTAATGCTGGTTCTCACTGCCTCCTGGAACTCTTTCAAATGCCAGAGACAATTTGGCCCTCTCTGCTTTCCTGCGGACTCCATCCTCAAAAGCATCTGTTTTCGCTTTCGGCAACCTCAGGAGCAAAAAAGACAAACGTCCAGGTTTTGCTGCCACAGCAAAGGTGCCAGCGGGGAAAAGTAATGCTGGTTCTCACTGCCTCCTGGAACCTCTTCAAATGCCACAGACAATTTGGCACTCTCTGCTTTCCTGCGGACTCCATCCTCAAAAGCACCTGTTTTCGCTTTCGGCAACCTCCGGAGCAAAAAAGACAAACGTCCAGCTTTTGCTGCCACAGCAAAGGAGCCAGCGGGGAAAAGTGATGCTGGTTCTCACTGCCTCCTGGAACTCTTTCAAATGCCCCAGACAATTTGGCCCTCTCTGCTTTCCTGTGGACTCCATCCTCAAAAGCACCTGTTTTCGCTTTCGGCAGCCTCCGGAGCAAAAAAGACAAACGTCCAGGTTTTCCTGCCACAGCAAAGGTGCCAGCGGGCAAAAGTAATGCTGGTTCTCACTGCCTCCTGGAACCCTTTCAAATGCCACAGACAATTTGGCCCTCTCTGCTTTCCTGCGGACTCCATCCTCAAAAGCACCTGTTTTCGCTTTCGGCAGCCTCCGGAGCAAAAAAGACAAACGTCCAGCTTTTGCTGCCACAGCAAAGGTGCCAGCAGGGAAAAGTAATACTGGTTCTCACTGCCTCCTGGAACTCTTTCAAATGCCCCAGACAATTTGGCCCTCTCTGCTTTCCTGCGGACTCCATCCTCAAAAGCACCTGTTTTCGCTTTCGGCATCCTCAGGAGCAAAAAAGACAAACGTCCAGCTTTTGATGCCACAGCAAAGGTGCCAGCGGGGAAAAGTGATGCTGGTCCTCATTGGCTCCTGGAACCTCTTCAAAAGCCACAGACAATTTGGCCCTCTCTCCTTTCCTGCGGACTCCATCCTCAAAAGCACCTGTTTTCGCTTTCGGCAGCCTCCAGAGCAAAAAAGACAAACGTCCAGGTTTTCCTGCCACAGCAAAGGTGCCAGCCGGGAAAAGTAATGCTGATTCTCACTGCCTCCTGGAACCCTTTCAAATGCCACAGACAATTTGGCACTCTCTGCTTTCCTGCGGACTCCATCCTCAAAAGCACCTGTTTTCGCTTTCGGCAACCTCCGGAGCAAAAAAGACAAACGTCCAGGTTTTGCTGCCACAGCAAAGGTGCCAGCGGGGAAAAGTAATGCTGGTTCTCACTGCCTCCGGGAACCTCTTCAAATGCCACAGACAATTTGGCCCTCTCTGCTTTCCTGCGGACTCCATCCTCAAAAGCACCTGTTTTCGCTTTCGGCAGCCTCCGGAGCAAAAAAGACAAACGTCCAGCTTTTGCTGCCACAGCAAAGGTGCCAGCGGGGAAAAGTAATGCTGGTTCTCACTGCCTCCTGGAACCCCTTTAAATGCCACAGACAATTTGGCCCTCTCTGCTTTCCTGCGGACTCCATCCTCAAAAGCACCTGTTTTCGCTTTCGGCAACCTCAGGAGCAAAAAAGAAAAACGTCCAGGTTTTGCTGCCACAGCAAAGGTGCCAGCGGGGAAAAGTGATGATGGTCCTCACTGCGTCCTGGAACCTCTTCAAATGCCACAGACAATTTGGCCCTCTCTGCTTTCCTGTGGACTCCATCCTCAAAAGCACCTGTTTTCGCTTTCGGCAACCTCCGGAACAAAAAAGACAAACGTCCAGGTTTTCCTGCCACAGCAAAGGTGCCAGCGGGGAAAAGTAATGCTGGTTCTCACTGCCTCCTGGAACCCTTTCAAATGCCACAGACAATTTGGCCCTCTCTGCTTTCCTGCGGACTCCATCCTCAAAAGCACCTGTTTTCGCTTTCGGCAGCCTCCGGAGCAAAAAAGACAAACGTCCAGGTTTTCCTGCCACAGCAAAGGTGCCAGCGGGGAAAAGTAATGCTGGTCCTCATTGCCTCCTGGAACCCTTTCAAATGCCCCAGACAATTTGGCCCTCTCTGCTTTCCTGCGGACTCCATCCTCAAAAGCACCTGTTTTCGCTTTCGGCAGCCTCCGGAGCAAAAAAGACAAACGTCCAGCTTTTGCTGCCACAGCAAAGGTGCCAGCAGGGAAAAGTAATACTGGTTCTCACTGCCTCCTGGAACTCTTTCAAATGCCACAGACAATTTGGCCCTCTCTGCTTTCCTGCGGACTCCATCCTCAAAAGCACCTGTTTTCGCTTTCGGCAGACTCCGGAGCAAAAAAGACAAACGTCCAGTTTTTGCTGCCACAGCAAAGGTGCCAGCGGGGAAAAGTAATGCTGGTTCTCACTGCCTCCTGGAACTCTTTCAAATGCCCCAGACAATTTGGCCCTCTCTGCTTTCCTGCGGACTCCATCCTCAAAAGCAGCTGTTTTCGCTTTCGGCAGCCTCCGGAGCAAAAAAGACAAACGTCCAGCTTTTGCTGCCACAGCAAAGGTGCCAGCGGGGAAAAGTAATGCTGGTTCTCACTGCCTCCTGGAACCCTTTCAAATGCCACAGAGAATTTGGCCCTCTCTGCTTTCCTGCGGACTCCATCCTCAAAAGCACCTGTTTTCGCTTTCGGCAGCCTCCGGAGCAAAAAAGACAAACGTCCAGGTTTTGCTGCCACAGCAAAGGTGCCAGCGGGGAACAGTAATGCTGGTTCTCACCGCGTCCTGGAACCTCTTCAAATGCCACAGACAATTTGGCACTCTCTGCTTTCCTGCGGACTCCATCCTCAAAAGCGCCTGTTTTCGCTTTCGGCAGCCTCCGGAGCAAAAAAGACAAACGTCCAGCTTTTGCTGCCACAGCAAAGGTGGCAGCGGGGAAAAGTAATGCTGGTTCTCACTGCCTCCTGGAACTCTTTCAAATGCCACAGACAATTTGGCCCTCTCTGCTTTCCTGCGGACTCCATCCTCAAAAGCACCTGTTTTCGCTTTCGGCAGCCTCCGGAGCAAAAACGACAAACGTCCAGCTTTTCCTGCCACAGCAAAGTTGCCAGCGGGGAAAAGTAATGCTGGTCCTCATTGCCTCCTGGAACCCTTTCAAATGCCCCAGACAATTTGGCCCTCTCTGCTTTCCTGCGGACTCCATCCTCAAAAGCACCTGTTTTAGCTTTCGGCAGCCTCCGGAGCAAAAAAGACAAACGTCCAGCTTTTGCTGCCACAGCAAAGGTGCCAGCAGGCAAAAGTAATGCTGGTTCTCACTGCCTCCTGGAACTCTTTCAAATGCCCCAGACAATTTGGCCCTCTCTGCTTTCCTGCGGACTCCATCCTCAAAAGCACCTGTTTTCGCTTTCGGCAACCTCAGGAGCAAAAAAGACAAACGTCCAGCTTTTGCTGCCACAGCAAAGGTGCCAGCGGGGAAAAGTAATGCTGGTTCTCACTGCCTCCTGGAACCTCTTCAAATGCCACAGACAATTTGGCCCTCTCTGCTTTCCTGCGGACTCCATCCTCAAAAGCACCTGTTTTCGCTTTCGGCAACCTCCGGAGCAAAAAAGACAAACGTACAGCTTTTGCTGCCACAGCAAAGGAGCCAGCGGGGAAAAGTGATGCTGGTTCTCACTGCCTCCTGGAACTCTTTCAAATGCCCCAGACAATTTGGCCCTCTCTGCTTTCCTGCGGACTCCATCCTCAAAAGCACCTGTTTTCGCTTTCGGCAGCCTCCGGAGCAAAAAAGACAAACGTCCAGGTTTTGCTGCCACAGCAAAGGTGCCAGCGGGGAAAAGTAATGCTGGTTCTCACTGCCTCCTGGAACCCTTTCAAATGCCACAGACAATTTGGCCCTCTCTGCTTTCCTGCGGACTCCATCCTCAAAAGCACCTGTTTTCGCTTTCGGCAACCTCAGGAGCAAAAAAGACAAACGTCCAGGTTTTGCTGCCACAGCAAAGGTGCCAGCGGGGAAAAGTAATGCTGGTTCTCACTGCGTCCTGGAACCTCTTCAAATGCCACAGACAATTTGGCACTCTCTGCTTTCCTGTGGACTCCATCCTCAAAAGCACCTGTTTTCGCTTTCGGCAACCTCCGGAGCAAAAAAGACAAACGTCCAGCTTTTGCTGCCACAGCAAAGGAGCCAGCGGGGAAAAGTGATGCTGGTTCTCACTGCCTCCTGGAACTCTTTCAAATGCCCCAGACATTTTGGCCCTCTCTGCTTTCCTGCGGACTCCATCCTCAAAAGCACCTGTTTTCGCTTTCGGCAGCCTCCGGAGCAAAAAAGACAAACGTCCAGGTTTTGCTGCCACAGCAAAGGAGCCAGCGGGCAAAAGTAATGCTGGTTCTCACTTCCTCCTGGAACCTCTTCAAAAGCCACAGACAATTTGGCCCTCTCTGCTTTCCTGCGGACTCCATCCTCAAAAGCACCTGTTTTCGCTTTTGGCAGCCTCCGGAGCAAAAACGACAAACGTCCAGCTTTTCCTGCCACAGCAAAGTTGCCAGCGGGGAAAAGTGATGCTGGTCCTCACTGCCTCCTGGAACCCTTTCAAATGCCCCAGACAATTTGGCCCTCTCTGCTTTCCTGCGGACTCCATCCTCAAAAGCACCTGTTTTCGCTTTCGGCAGCCTCCGGAGCAAAAAAGACAAACGTCCAGCTTTTGCTGCCACAGCAAAGGTGCCAGCAGGCAAAAGTAATGCTGGTTCTCACTGCCTCCTGGAACTCTTTCAAATGCCACAGACAATTTGGCCCTCTCTGCTTTCCTGCGGACTCCATCCTCAAAAGCATCTGTTTTCGCTTTCGGCAACCTCAGGAGCAAAAAAGACAAACGTCCAGGTTTTGCTGCCACAGCAAAGGTGCCAGCGGGGAAAAGTAATGCTGGTTCTCACTGCCTCCTGGAACCTCTTCAAATGCCACAGACAATTTGGCACTCTCTGCTTTCCTGCGGACTCCATCCTCAAAAGCACCTGTTTTCGCTTTCGGCAACCTCCGGAGCAAAAAAGACAAACGTCCAGCTTTTGCTGCCACAGCAAAGGAGCCAGCGGGGAAAAGTGATGCTGGTTCTCACTGCCTCCTGGAACTCTTTCAAATGCCCCAGACAATTTGGCCCTCTCTGCTTTCCTGTGGACTCCATCCTCAAAAGCACCTGTTTTCGCTTTCGGCAGCCTCCGGAGCAAAAAAGACAAACGTCCAGCTTTTGATGCCACAGCAAAGGTGCCAGCGGGGAAAAGTGATGCTGGTCCTCATTGGCTCCTGGAACCTCTTCAAAAGCCACAGACAATTTGGCCCTCTCTCCTTTCCTGCGGACTCCATCCTCAAAAGCACCTGTTTTCGCTTTCGGCAGCCTCCAGAGCAAAAAAGACAAACGTCCAGGTTTTCCTGCCACAGCAAAGGTGCCAGCCGGGAAAAGTAATGCTGATTCTCACTGCCTCCTGGAACCCTTTCAAATGCCACAGACAATTTGGCACTCTCTGCTTTCCTGCGGACTCCATCCTCAAAAGCACCTGTTTTCGCTTTCGGCAACCTCCGGAGCAAAAAAGACAAACGTCCAGGTTTTGCTGCCACAGCAAAGGTGCCAGCGGGGAAAAGTAATGCTGGTTCTCACTGCCTCCGGGAACCTCTTCAAATGCCACAGACAATTTGGCCCTCTCTGCTTTCCTGCGGACTCCATCCTCAAAAGCACCTGTTTTCGCTTTCGGCAGCCTCCGGAGCAAAAAAGACAAACGTCCAGCTTTTGCTGCCACAGCAAAGGTGCCAGCGGGGAAAAGTAATGCTGGTTCTCACTGCCTCCTGGAACCCCTTTAAATGCCACAGACAATTTGGCCCTCTCTGCTTTCCTGCGGACTCCATCCTCAAAAGCACCTGTTTTCGCTTTCGGCAACCTCAGGAGCAAAAAAGAAAAACGTCCAGGTTTTGCTGCCACAGCAAAGGTGCCAGCGGGGAAAAGTGATGATGGTCCTCACTGCGTCCTGGAACCTCTTCAAATGCCACAGACAATTTGGCCCTCTCTGCTTTCCTGTGGACTCCATCCTCAAAAGCACCTGTTTTCGCTTTCGGCAACCTCCGGAACAAAAAAGACAAACGTCCAGGTTTTCCTGCCACAGCAAAGGTGCCAGCGGGGAAAAGTAATGCTGGTTCTCACTGCCTCCTGGAACCCTTTCAAATGCCACAGACAATTTGGCCCTCTCTGCTTTCCTGCGGACTCCATCCTCAAAAGCACCTGTTTTCGCTTTCGGCAGCCTCCGGAGCAAAAAAGACAAACGTCCAGGTTTTCCTGCCACAGCAAAGGTGCCAGCGGGGAAAAGTAATGCTGGTCCTCATTGCCTCCTGGAACCCTTTCAAATGCCCCAGACAATTTGGCCCTCTCTGCTTTCCTGCGGACTCCATCCTCAAAAGCACCTGTTTTCGCTTTCGGCAGCCTCCGGAGCAAAAAAGACAAACGTCCAGCTTTTGCTGCCACAGCAAAGGTGCCAGCAGGGAAAAGTAATACTGGTTCTCACTGCCTCCTGGAACTCTTTCAAATGCCACAGACAATTTGGCCCTCTCTGCTTTCCTGCGGACTCCATCCTCAAAAGCACCTGTTTTCGCTTTCGGCAGACTCCGGAGCAAAAAAGACAAACGTCCAGTTTTTGCTGCCACAGCAAAGGTGCCAGCGGGGAAAAGTAATGCTGGTTCTCACTGCCTCCTGGAACTCTTTCAAATGCCCCAGACAATTTGGCCCTCTCTGCTTTCCTGCGGACTCCATCCTCAAAAGCAGCTGTTTTCGCTTTCGGCAGCCTCCGGAGCAAAAAAGACAAACGTCCAGCTTTTGCTGCCACAGCAAAGGTGCCAGCGGGGAAAAGTAATGCTGGTTCTCACTGCCTCCTGGAACCCTTTCAAATGCCACAGAGAATTTGGCCCTCTCTGCTTTCCTGCGGACTCCATCCTCAAAAGCACCTGTTTTCGCTTTCGGCAGCCTCCGGAGCAAAAAAGACAAACGTCCAGGTTTTGCTGCCACAGCAAAGGTGCCAGCGGGGAACAGTAATGCTGGTTCTCACCGCGTCCTGGAACCTCTTCAAATGCCACAGACAATTTGGCACTCTCTGCTTTCCTGCGGACTCCATCCTCAAAAGCGCCTGTTTTCGCTTTCGGCAGCCTCCGGAGCAAAAAAGACAAACGTCCAGCTTTTGCTGCCACAGCAAAGGTGGCAGCGGGGAAAAGTAATGCTGGTTCTCACTGCCTCCTGGAACTCTTTCAAATGCCACAGACAATTTGGCCCTCTCTGCTTTCCTGCGGACTCCATCCTCAAAAGCACCTGTTTTCGCTTTCGGCAGCCTCCGGAGCAAAAACGACAAACGTCCAGCTTTTCCTGCCACAGCAAAGTTGCCAGCGGGGAAAAGTAATGCTGGTCCTCATTGCCTCCTGGAACCCTTTCAAATGCCCCAGACAATTTGGCCCTCTCTGCTTTCCTGCGGACTCCATCCTCAAAAGCACCTGTTTTAGCTTTCGGCAGCCTCCGGAGCAAAAAAGACAAACGTCCAGCTTTTGCTGCCACAGCAAAGGTGCCAGCAGGCAAAAGTAATGCTGGTTCTCACTGCCTCCTGGAACTCTTTCAAATGCCCCAGACAATTTGGCCCTCTCTGCTTTCCTGCGGACTCCATCCTCAAAAGCACCTGTTTTCGCTTTCGGCAACCTCAGGAGCAAAAAAGACAAACGTCCAGCTTTTGCTGCCACAGCAAAGGTGCCAGCGGGGAAAAGTAATGCTGGTTCTCACTGCCTCCTGGAACCTCTTCAAATGCCACAGACAATTTGGCCCTCTCTGCTTTCCTGCGGACTCCATCCTCAAAAGCACCTGTTTTCGCTTTCGGCAACCTCCGGAGCAAAAAAGACAAACGTACAGCTTTTGCTGCCACAGCAAAGGAGCCAGCGGGGAAAAGTGATGCTGGTTCTCACTGCCTCCTGGAACTCTTTCAAATGCCCCAGACAATTTGGCCCTCTCTGCTTTCCTGCGGACTCCATCCTCAAAAGCACCTGTTTTCGCTTTCGGCAGCCTCCGGAGCAAAAAAGACAAACGTCCAGGTTTTGCTGCCACAGCAAAGGTGCCAGCGGGGAAAAGTAATGCTGGTTCTCACTGCCTCCTGGAACCCTTTCAAATGCCACAGACAATTTGGCCCTCTCTGCTTTCCTGCGGACTCCATCCTCAAAAGCACCTGTTTTCGCTTTCGGCAACCTCAGGAGCAAAAAAGACAAACGTCCAGCTTTTGCTGCCACAGCAAAGGTGCCAGCGGGGAAAAGTGATGCTGGTCCTCACTGCGTCCTGGAACCTATTCAAATGCCACAGACAATTTGGCCCTCTCTGCTTTCCTGTGGACTCCATCCTCAAAAGCACCTGTTTTCGCTTTCGGCAACCTCCGGAGCAAAAAAGACAAACGTCCAGGTTTTGCTGCCACAGCAAAGGTGCCAGCGGGGAAAAGTAATGCTGGTTCTCACTGCGTCCTGGAACCTCTTCAAATGCCCCAGACAATTTGGCCCTCTCTGCTTTCCTGCGGACTCCATCCTCAAAAGCACCTGTTTTCGCTTTCGGCATCCTCAGGAGCAAAAAAGACAAACGTCCAGCTTTTGCTGCCACAGCAAAGGTGCCAGCGGGGAAAAGTGATGCTGGTCCTCATTGGCTCCTGGAACCTCTTCAAAAGCCACAGACAATTTGGCCCTCTCTGCTTTCCTGCGGACTCCATCCTCAAAAGCACCTGTTTTCGCTTTCGACAGCCTCCAGAGCAAAAAAGACAAACGTCCAGGTTTTCCTGCCACAGCAAAGGTGCCAGCCGGGAAAAGTAATGCTGATTCTCACTGCCTCCTGGAACCCTTTCAAATGCCACAGACAATTTGTCCCTCTCTGCTTTCCTGCGGACTCCATCCTCAAAAGCACCTGTTTTCGCTTTCGGCAACCTCCGGAGCAAAAAAGACAAACGTCCAGCTTTTGCTGCCACAGCAAAGGTGCCAGCGGGGAAAAGTAATGCTGGTTCTCACTGCGTCCTGGAACCTCTTCAAATGCCACAGACAATTTGGCCCTCTCTGCTTTCCTGCGGACTCCATCCTCAAAAGCACCTGTTTTCGCTTTCGGCAGCCTCCGGAGCAAAAAAGACAAACGTCCAGCTTTTGCTGCCACAGCAAAGGTGCCAGCGGGGAAAAGTGATGCTGGTTCTCACTGCCTCCTGGAACCCCTTCAAATGCCACAGACAATTTGTCCCTCTCTGCTTTCCTGCGGACTCCATCCTCAAAAGCACCTGTTTTCGCTTTCGGCAACCTCAGGAGCAAAAAAGACAAACGTCCAGGTTTTGCTGCCACAGCAAAGGTGCCAGCAAGGAAAAGTAATGCTGGTTCTCACTGCCTCCTGGAACCTCTTCAAATGCCACAGACAATTTGGCACTCTCTGCTTTCCTGCGGACTCCATCCTCAAAAGCACCTGTTTTCGCTTTCGGCAACCTCCGGAGCAAAAAAGACAAACGTCCAGCTTTTGCTGCCACAGCAAAGGTGCCAGCGGGGAAAAGTGATGCTGGTTCTCACTGCCTCCTGGAACTCTTTCAAATGCCACAGACAATTTGGCCCTCTCTGCTTTCCTGCGGACTCCATCCTCAAAAGCACCTGTTTTCGCTTTCGGCAGCCTCCGGAGCAAAAAAGACAAACGTCCAGCTTTTACTGCCACAGCAAAGGTGCCAGCGGCGAAAAGTAATGCTGGTTCTCACTGCCTCCTGGAACCTCTTCAAATGCCACAGACAATTTGGCCCTCTCTGCTTTCCTGCAAACTCCATCCTCAAAAGCACCTGTTTTCGCTTTCGGCAGCCTCCGGAGCAAAAAAGACAAACGTCCAGCTTTTGCTGCCACAGCAAAGGTGCCAGCAGGGAAAAGTAATACTGGTTCTCACTGCCTCCTAGAACTCTTTCAAATGCCCCAGACAATTTGGCCCTCTCTGCTTTCCTGCGGACTCCATCCTCAAAAGCACCTGTTTTCGCTTTCGGCATCCTCAGGAGCAAAAAAGACAAACGTCCAGCTTTTGCTGCCACAGCAAAGGTGCCAGCGGGGAAAAGTGATGCTGGTCCTCATTGGCTCCTGGAACCTCTTCAAATGCCACAGACAATTTGGCCCTCTCTGCTTTCCTGTGGACTCCATCCTCAAAAGCACCTGTTTTCGCTTTCGGCAACCTCAGGAGCAAAAAAGACAAACGTCCAGGTTTTGCTGCCACAGCAAAGGAGCCAGCGGGGAAAAGTAATGCTGGTTCTCACTGCCTCCTGGAACTCTTTCAAATGCCCCAGACAATTTGGCCCTCTCTGCTTTCCTGCGGACTCCATCCTCAAAAGCACCTGTTTTCGCTTTCGGCAGCCTCCGGAGCAAAAAAGACGAACGTCCAGCTTTTGCTGCCACAGCAAAGGTGCCAGCAGGGAAAAGTAATACTGGTTCTCACTGCCTCCTGGAACTCTTTCAAATGCCCCAGACAATTTGGCCCTCTCTGCTTTCCTGCGGACTCCATCCTCAAAAGCACCTGTTTTCGCTTTCGGCATCCTCAGGAGCAAAAAAGACAAACGTCCAGCTTTTGCTGCCACAGCAAAGGTGCCAGCGGGGAAAAGTGATGCTGGTCCTCATTGGCTCCTGGAACCTCTTCAAAAGCCACAGACAATTTGGCCCTCTCTGCTTTCCTGCGGACTCCATCCTCAAAAGCACCTGTTTTCGCTTTCGACAGCCTCCAGAGCAAAAAAGACAAACGTCCAGGTTTTCCTGCCACAGCAAAGGTGCCAGCCGGGAAAAGTAATGCTGATTCTCACTGCCTCCTGGAACCCTTTCAAATGCCACAGACAATTTGGCACTCTCTGCTTTCCTGCGGACTCCATCCTCAAAAGCACCTGTTTTCGCTTTCGGCAACCTCCGGAGCAAAAAAGACAAACGTCCAGCTTTTGCTGCCACAGCAAAGGTGCCAGCGGGGAAGAGTAATGCTGGTTCTCACTGCGTCCTGGAACCTCTTCAAATGCCACAGACAATTTGGCCCTCTCTGCTTTCCTGCGGACTCCATCCTCAAAAGCACCTGTTTTCGCTTTCGGCAACCTCCGGAGCAAAAAAGACAAACGTCCAGGTTTTGCTGCCACAGCAAAGGTGCCAGCGGGGAAAAGTGATGCTGGTCCTCATTGGCTCCTGGAACCTCTTCAAAAGCCACAGACAATTTGGCCCTCTCTGCTTTCCTGCGGACTCCATCCTCAAAAGCACCTGTTTTCGCTTTCGGCAGCCTCCAGAGCAAAAAAGACAAACGTCCAGGTTTTCCTGCCACAGCAAAGGTGCCAGCCGGGAAAAGTAATGCTGATTCTCACTGCCTCCTGGAACCCTTTCAAATGCCACAGACAATTTGGCACTCTCTGCTTTCCTGCGGACTCCATCCTCAAAAGCACCTGTTTTCGCTTTCGGCAACCTCCGGAGCAAAAAAGACAAACGTCCAGGTTTTGCTGCCACAGCAAAGGTGCCAGCGGGGAAAAGTAATGCTGGTTCTCACTGCCTCCTGGAACCCCTTCAAATGCCACAGACAATTTGTCCCTCTCTGCTTTCCTGCGGACTCCATCCTCAAAAGCACCTGTTTTCGCTTTCGGCAAACTCAGGAGCAAAAAAGACAAAAGTCCAGCTTTTGCTGCCACAGCAAAGGTGCCAGCGGGGAAAAGTAATGCTGGTTCTCACTGCCTCCTGGAACCTCTTCAAATGCCTCAGACAATTTGGCCCTCTTTGCTTTCCTGCGGACTCCATCCTCAAATGCACCTGTTTTCGCTTTCGGCAGCCTCCGGAGCAAAAAAGACAAACGTCCAGCTTTTGCTGCCACAGCAAAGGTGCCAGCAGGGAAAAGTAATACTGGTTCTCACTGCCTCCTGGAACTCTTTCAAATGCCCCAGACAATTTGGCCCTCTCTGCTTTCCTGCGGACTCCATCCTCAAAAGCACCTGTTTTCGCTTTCGGCATCCTCAGGAGCAAAAAAGACAAACGTCCAGCTTTTGCTGCCACAGCAAAGGTGCCAGCGGGGAAAAGTGATGCTGGTCCTCATTGGCTCCTGGAACCTCTTCAAATGCCACAGACAATTTGGCCCTCTCTGCTTTCCTGTGGACTCCATCCTCAAAAGCACCTGTTTTCGCTTTCGGCAACCTCAGGAGCAAAAAAGACAAACGTCCAGCTTTTGCTGCCACAGCAAAGGTGCCAGCGGGGAAAAGTAATGCTGGTTCTCACTGCCTCCTGGAACTCTTTCAAATGCCCCAGACAATTTGGCCCTCTCTGCTTTTTTGCGGACTCCATCCTCAAAAGCACCTGTTTTCGCTTTCGGCAGCCTCCAGAGCAAAAAAGACGAACGTCCAGCTTTTGCTGCCACAGCAAAGGTGCCAGCAGGGAAAAGTAATACTGGTTCTCACTGCCTCCTGGAACTCTTTCAAATGCCCCAGACAATTTGGCCCTCTCTGCTTTCCTGCGGACTCCATCCTCAAAAGCACCTGTTTTCGCTTTCGGCAGCCTCCGGAGCAAAAAAGACAAACGTCCAGCTTTTGCTGCCACAGCAAAGGTGCCAGCGGGGAAAAGTGATGCTGGTCCTCATTGGCTCCTGGAACCTCTTCAAAAGCCACAGACAATTTGGCCCTCTCTGCTTTCCTGCGGACTCCATCCTCAAAAGCAACTGTTTTCGCTTTCGACAGCCTCCAGAGCAAAAAAGACAAACGTCCAGGTTTTCCTGCCACAGCAAAGGTGCCAGCCGGGAAAAGTAATGCTGATTCTCACTGCCTCCTGGAACCCTTTCAAATGCCACAGACAATTTGGCACTCTCTGCTTTCCTGCGGACTCCATCCTCAAAAGCACCTGTTTTCGCTTTCGGCAACCTCCGGAGCAAAAAAGACAAACGTCCAGGTTTTGCTGCCACAGCAAAGGTGCCAGCGGGGAAAAGTAATGCTGGTTCTCACTGCGTCCTGGAACCTCTTCAAATGCCACAGACAATTTGGCCCTCTCTGCTTTCCTGCGGACTCCATCCTCAAAAGCACCTGTTTTCGCTTTCGGCAGCCTCCGGAGCAAAAAAGACAAACGTCCAGCTTTTGCTGCCACAGCAAAGGTGCCAGCGGGGAAAAGTGATGCTGGTTGTCACTGCCTCCTGGAACCCCTTCAAATGCCACAGACAATTTGTCCCTCTCTGCTTTCCTGCGGACTCCATCCTCAAAAGCACCTGTTTTCGCTTTCGGCAACCTCAGGAGCAAAAAAGACAAACGTCCAGCTTTTGCTGCCACAGCAAAGGTGCCAGCGGGGAAAAGTAATGCTGGTTCTCACTGCCTCCTGGAACTCTTTCAAATGCCACAGACAATTTGGCCCTCTCTGCTTTCCTGCGGACTCCATCCTCAAAAGCACCTGTTTTCGCTTTCGGCAACCTCCGGAGCAAAAAAGACAAACGTCCAGGATTTGCTGCCACAGCAAAGGTGCCAGCGGGGAAAAGTAATGCTGGTTCTCACTGCGTCCTGGAACCTCTTCAAATGCCACAGACAATTTGGCCCTCTCTGCTTTCCTGCGGACTCCATCCTCAAAAGCACCTGTTTTCGCTTTCGGCAACCTCCGGAGCAAAAAAGACAAACGTCCAGGTTTTGCTGCCACAGCAAAGGTGCCAGCGGGGAAAAGTGATGCTGGTCCTCATTGGCTCCTGGAACCTCTTCAAAAGCCACAGACAATTTGGCCCTCTCTGCTTTCCTGCGGACTCCATCCTCAAAAGCACCTTTTATCGCTTTCGACAGCCTCCAGAGCAAAAAAGACAAACGTCCAGGTTTTCCTGCCACAGCAAAGGTGCCAGCCGGGAAAAGTAATGCTGATTCTCACTGCCTCCTGGAACCCTTTCAAATGCCACAGTCAATTTGGCACTCTCTGCTTTCCTGCGGACTCCATCCTCAAAAGCACCTGTTTTCGCTTTCGGCAACCTCCGGAGCAAAAAAGACAAACGTCCAGGTTTTGCTGCCACAGCAAAGGTGCCAGCGGGGAAAAGTAATGCTGGTTCTCACTGCGTCCTGGAACCTCTTCAAATGCCACAGACAATTTGGCCCTCTCTGCTTTCCTGCGGACTCTATCCTCAAAAGCACCTGTTTTCGCTTTCGGCAGCCTCCGGAGCAAAAAAGACAAACGTCCAGGTTTTCCTGCCACAGCAAAGGTGCCAGCGGGGAAAAGTGATGCTGGTTCTCACTGCCTCCTGGAACCCCTTCAAATGCCACAGACAATTTGTCCCTCTCTGCTTTCCTGCGGACTCCATCCTCAAAAGCACCTGTTTTCGCTTTCGGCAGCCTCAGGAGCAAAAAAGACAAACGTCCAGCTTTTGCTGCCACAGCAAAGGTGCCAGCGGGGAAACGTAATGCTGGTTCTCACTGCCTCCTGGAACCTCTTCAAATGCCACAGACAATTTGGCCCTCTCTGCTTTCCTGCGGACTCCATCCTCAAAAGCACCTGTTTTCGCTTTCGGCAACCTCCGGAGCAAAAAAGACAAACGTCCAGCTTTTGCTGCCACAGCAAAGGAGCCAGCGGGGAAAAGTGATGCTGGTTCTCACTGCCTCCTGGAACTCTTTCAAATGCCACAGACAATTTGGCCCTCTCTGCTTTCCTGCGGACTCCATCCTCAAAAGCACCTGTTTTCGCTTTCGGCATCCTCAGGAGCAAAAAAGACAAACGTCCAGCTTTTGCTGCCACAGCAAAGGTGCCAGCGGGGAAAAGTAATGCTGGTCCTCACTGCCTCCTGGAACTCTTTCAAATGCCAGAGACAATTTGGCCCTCTCTGCTTTCCTGCGGACTCCATCCTCAAAAGCACCTGTTTTAGCTTTCGGCATCCTCAGGAGCAAAAAAGACAAACGTCCAGGTTTTGCTGCCACAGCAAAGGTGCCAGCGGGGAAAAGTGATGCTGGTCCTCACTGCCTCCTGGAACTCTTTCAAATGCCAGAGACAATTTGGCCCTCTCTGCTTTCCTGCGGACTCCATCCTCAAAAGCACCTGTTTTCGCTTTCGGCAACCTCCGGAGCAAAAAAGACAAACGTACAGCTTTTGCTGCCACACCAAAGGAGCCAGCGGGAAAAGTGATGCTGGTTCTCACTGCCTCCTGGAACTCTTTCAAATGCAACAGACAATTTGGCCCTCTCTGCTTTCCTGCGGACTCCATCCTCAAAAACACCTGTTTTCGCTTTCGACAGCCTCCAGAGCAAAAAAGACAAACGTCCAGGTTTTCCTGCCACAGCAAAGGTGCCAGCGGGGAAAAGTAATGCTGGTTCTCACTGCCTCCTGGAACTCTTTCAAATGCCACAGACAATTTGGCCCTCTCTGCTTTCCTGCGGACTCCATCCTCAAAAGCACCTGTTTTCGCTTTCGGCAACCTCCAGAGCAAAAAAGACAAACGTCCAGCTTTTGCTGCCACAGCAAAGGTGCCAGCGGGGAAAAGTGATTCTGGTCCTCATTGCCTCCTGGAACCCTTTCAAATGCCCCAGACAATTTGTCCCTCTCTGCTTTCCTGCGGACTCCATCCTCAAAAGCACCTGTTTTCGCTTCCGGCAACCTCCGGAGCAAAAAAGAAAAACGTCCAGGTTTTGCTGCCACAGCAAAGGAGCCAGCGGGGAAAAGTGATGCTGGTTCTCACTGCCTCCTGGAACCCTTTCAAATGCCACAGACAATTTGGCCCTCTCTGCTTTCCTGCGGACTCCATCCTCAAAAGCACATGTTTTCGCTTTCGGCATCCTCCAGAGCAAAAAAGACAAACGTCCAGGTTTTGCTGCCACAGCAAAGGTGCCAGCGGGGAAAAGTGATGCTGGTCCTCACTGCCTCCTGGAACCCTTTCAAATGCCACAGACAATTTGGCCCTCTCTGCTTTCCTGCGGACTCCATCCTCAAAAGCACCTGTTTTCGCTTTCGGCATCCTCAGGAGCAAAAAAGACAAACGTCCAGCTTTTGCTGCCACAGCAAAGATGCCAGCGGGGAAAAGTAATGCTGGTTCTCACTGCCTCCTGGAACTCTTTCAAATGCCACAGACAATTTAGCCCTCTCTGCTTTCCTGCGGACTCCATCCTCAAAAGCACCTGTTTTCGCTTTCGGCAACCTCCGGAGCAAAAAAGACAAACGTACAGCTTTTGCTGCCACACCAAAGGAGCCAGCGGGGAAAAGTGATGCTGGTTCTCACTGCCTCCTGGAACTCTTTCAAATGCAACAGACAATTTGGCCCTCTCTGCTTTCCTGCGGACTCCATCCTCAAAAGCACCTGTTTTCGCTTTCGGCAGCCTCCGGAGCAAAAAAGACAAACGTCCAGCTTTTGCTGCCACAGCAAAGGTGCCAGCGGGGAAAAGTAATGCTGGTTCTCACTGCCTCCTGGAACTCTTTCAAATGCCCCAGACAATTTGGCCCTCTCTGCTTTCCTGCGGACTCCATCCTCAAAAGCACCTGTTTTCGCTTTCGGCAACCTCAGGAGCAAAAAAGAAAACGTCCAGCTTTTGCTGCCACAGCAAAGGTGCCAGCGGGGAAAAGTAATGCTGGTTCTCACTGCGTCCTGGAACCTCTTCAAATGCCACAGACAATTTGGCCCTCTCTGCTTTCCTGCGGACTCCATCCTCAAAAGCAACTGTTTTCGCTTTCGGCAGCCTCCGGAGCAAAAAAGACAAACGTCCAGCTTTTGCTGCCACAGCAAAGGTGCCAGCGGGGAAAAGTAATGCTGGTTCTCACTGCCTCCTGGAACTCTTTCAAATGCCACAGACAATTTGGCCCTCTCTGCTTTCCTGCGGACTCCATCCTCAAAAGCACCTGTTTTCGCTTTCGGCAGCCTCCGGAGCAAAAAAGACAAACGTCCAGCTTTTGCTGCCACAGCAAAGGTGCCAGCAGGGAAAAGTAATACTGGTTCTCACTGCCTCCTGGAACTCTTTCAAATGCCCCAGACAATTTGGCCCTCTCTGCTTTCCTGCGGACTCCATCCTCAAAAGCACCTGTTTTCGCTTTCGACAGCCTCCGGAGCAAAAAAGACAAACGTCCAGGTTTTCCTGCCACAGCAAAGGTGCCAGCGGGGAAAAGTAATGCTGATTCTCACTGCCTCCTGGAACCCTTTCAAATGCCACAGACAATTTGGCACTCTCTGCTTTTTTGCGGACTCCATCCTCAAAAGCACCTAATTTCGCTTTCGGCAACCTCCGGAGCAAAAAAGACAAACGTCCAGGTTTTGCTGCCACAGCAAAGGTGCCAGCGGGGAAAAGTAATGCTGGTTCTCACTGCGTCCTGGAACCTCTTCAAATGCCACAGACAATTTGGCCCTCTCTGCTTTCCTGCGATCTCCATCCTCAAAAGCACCTGTTTTCGCTTTCGGCAACCTCAGGAGCAAAAAAGACAAACGTCCAGGTTTTGCTGCCACAGCAAAGGTGCCAGCGGGGAAAAGTAATGCTGGTTCTCACTGCGTCCTGGAACCTCTTCAAATGCCACAGACAATTTGGCCCTCTCTGCTTTCCTGCGGACTCCATCCTCAAAAGCACCTGTTTTCGCTTTCGGCAGCCTCCGGAGCAAAAAAGACAAACGTCCAGCTTTTGTTGCCACAGCAAAGGTGCCAGCAGGGAAAAGTAATACTGGTTCTCACTGCCTCCTGGAACTCTTTCAAATGCCCCAGACAATTTGGCCCTCTCTGCTTTCCTGCGGACTCCATCCTCAAAAGCACCTGTTTTCGCTTTCGGCATCCTCAGGAGCAAAAAAGACAAACGTCCAGCTTTTGCTGCCACAGCAAAGTTGCCAGCGGGGAAAAGTGATGCTGGTCCTCATTGGCTCCTGGAACCTCTTCAAAAGCCACAGACAATTTGGCCCTCTCTCCTTTCCTGCGGACTCCATCCTCAAAAGCACCTGTTTTCGCTTTCGGCAGCCTCCAGAGCAAAAAAGACAAACGTCCAGGTTTTCCTGCCACAGCAAAGGTGCCAGCCGGGAAAAGTAATGCTGATTCTCACTGCCTCCTGGAACCCTTTCAAATGCCCCAGACAATTTGGCCCTCTCTGCTTTCCTGCGGACTCCATCCTCAAAAGCACCTGTTTTCGCTTTCGGCAACCTCCGGAGCAAAAAAGACAAACGTCCAGGTTTTGCTGCCACAGCAAAGGTGCCAGCGGGGAAAAGTAATGCTGGTTCTCACTGCGTCCTGGAACCTCTTCAAATGCCACAGACAATTTGGCCCTCTCTGCTTTCCTGCGGACTCCATCCTCAAAAGCACCTGTTTTCGCTTTCGGCAGCCTCCGGAGCAAAAAAGACAAACGTCCAGCTTTTGCTGCCACAGCAAAGGTGCCAGCGGGGAAAAGTGATGCTGGTTCTCACTGCCTCCTGGAACCCCTTCAAATGCCACAGACAATTTGGCCCTCTCTGCTTTCCTGCGGACTCCATCCTCAAAAGCACCTGTTTTCGCTTTCGGCAACCTCAGGAGCAAAAAAGACAAACGTCCAGCTTTTGCTGCCACAGCAAAGGTGCCAGCGGGGAAAAGTGATGCTGGTCCTCACTGCGTCCTGGAACCTCTTCAAATGCCACAGACAATTTGGCCCTCTCTGCTTTCCTGTGGACTCCATCCTCAAAAGCACCTGTTTTCGCTTTCGGCAACCTCCGGAGCAAAAAAGACAAACGTCCAGGTTTTGCTGCCACAGCAAAGGTGCCAGCGGGGAAAAGTAATGCTGGTTCTCACTGCCTCGTGGAACTCTTTCAAATGCCCCAGACAATTTGGCCCTCTCTGCTTTCCTGCAGACTCCATCCTCAAAAGCACCTGTTTTCGCTTTCGGCAGCCTCCGGAGCAAAAAAGACAAACGTCCAGGTTTTCCTGCCACAGCAAAGGTGCCAGCGGATAAAAGTAATGCTGGTTCTCACTGCCTCCTGGAACCCTTTCAAATGCCCCAGACAATTTTGCCCTCTCTGCTTTCCTGCGGACTCCATCCTCAAAAGCACCTGTTTTCGCTTTCGGCAGCCTCAGGAGCAAAAAAGACAAACGTCCAGCTTTTGCTGCCACAGCAAAGGTGCCAGCAGGGAAAAGTAATACTGGTTCTCACTGCCTCCTGGAACTCTTTCAAATGCCACAGACAATTTGGCCCTCTCTGCTTTCCTGCGGACTCCATCCTCAAAAGCACCTGTTTTCGCTTTCGGCATCCTCCAGAGCAAAAAAGACAAACGTCCAGCTTTTGCTGCCACAGCAAAGGTGCCAGCGGGGAAAAGTAATGCTGGTTCTCACTGCCTCCTGGAACCTCTTCAAATGCCCCAAACAATTTGGCCCTCTCTGCTTTCCTGCGGACTCCATCCTCAAAAGCACCTGTTTTCGCTTTCGGCAGCCTCCAGAGCAAAAAAGACAAACGTCCAGGTTTTGCTGCCACAGCAAAGGTGCCAGCGGGGAAAAGTAATGCTGGTTCACACTGCCTCCTGGGACTCTTTCAAATGCCCCAGACAATTTGGCCCTCTCTCCTTTCCTGCGGACTCCATGCTCAAAAGCACCTGTTTTCGCTTTCGGCAGCCTCCAGAGCAAAAAAGACAAACGTCCAGGTTTTCCTGCCACAGCAAAGGTGCCAGCCGGGAAAAGTAATGCTGATTCTCACTGCCTCCTGGAACCCTTTCAAATGCCCCAGACAATTTGGCCCTCTCTGCTTTCCTGCGGACTCCATCCTCAAAAGCACCTGTTTTCGCTTTCGGCAACCTCCGGAGCAAAAAAGACAAACGTCCAGGTTTTGCTGCCACAGCAAAGGTGCCAGCCGGGAAAAGTAATGCTGGTTCTCACTGCGTCCTGGAACCTCTTCAAATGCCACAGACAATTTGGCCCTCTCTGCTTTCCTGCGGACTCCATCCTCAAAAGCACCTGTTTTCGCTTTCGGCAGCCTCCAGAGCAAAAAAGACAAACGTCCAGCTTTTGCTGCCACAGCAAAGGTGCCAGCGGGGAAAAGTGATGCTGGTTCTCACTGCCTCCTGGAACCCCTTCAAATGCCACAGACAATTTGGCCCTCTCTGCTTTCCTGCGGACTCCATCCTCAAAAGCACCTGTTTTCGCTTTCGGCAACCTCAGGAGCAAAAAAGACAAACGTCCAGCTTTTGCTGCCACAGCAAAGGTGCCAGCGGGGAAAAGTGATGCTGGTCCTCACTGCGTCCTGGAACCTCTTCAAATGCCACAGACAATTTGGCCCTCTCTGCTTTCCTGTGGACTCCATCCTCAAAAGCACCTGTTTTCGCTTTCGGCAACCTCCGGAACAAAAAAGACAAACGTCCAGCTTTTGCTGCCACAGCAAAGGTGCCAGCGGGGAAAAGTAATGCTGGTTCTCACTGCCTCCTGGAACCCTTTCAAATGGCACAGACAATTTGGCCCTCTCTGCTTTTTTGCGGACTCCATCCTCAAAAGCACCTGTTTTCGCTTTCGGCAACCTCCGGAGCAAAAAAGACAAACGTCCAGGTTTTGCTGCCACAGCAAAGGTGCCAGCGGGGAAAAGTAATGCTGGTTCTCACTGCCTCGTGGAACTCTTTCAAATGCCCCAGACAATTTGGCCCTCTCTGCTTTCCTGCAGACTCCATCCTCAAAAGCACCTGTTTTCGCTTTCGGCAGCCTCCGGAGCAAAAAAGACAAACGTCCAGGTTTTCCTGCCACAGCAAAGGTGCCAGCGGATAAAAGTAATGCTGGTTCTCACTGCCTCCTGGAACCCTTTCAAATGCCCCAGACAATTTGGCCCTCTCTGCTTTCCTGCGGACTCCATCCTCAAAAGCACCTGTTTTCGCTTTCGGCAGCCTCAGGAGCAAAAAAGACAAACGTCCAGCTTTTGCTGCCACAGCAAAGGTGCCAGCAGGGAAAAGTAATACTGGTTCTCACTGCCTCCTGGAACTCTTTCAAATGCCACAGACAATTTGGCCCTCTCTGCTTTCCTGCGGACTCCATCCTCAAAAGCACCTGTTTTCGCTTTCGGCATCCTCCAGAGCAAAAAAGACAAACGTCCAGCTTTTGCTGCCACAGCAAAGGTGCCAGCGGGGAAAAGTAATGCTGGTTCTCACTGCCTCCTGGAACCTCTTCAAATGCCCCAAACAATTTGGCCCTCTCTGCTTTCCTGCGGACTCCATCCTCAAAAGCACCTGTTTTCGCTTTCGGCAGCCTCCAGAGCAAAAAAGACAAACGTCCAGGTTTTGCTGCCACAGCAAAGGTGCCAGCGGGGAAAAGTAATGCTGTTTCACACTGCCTCCTGGGACTCTTTCAAATGCCCCAGACAATTTGGCCCTCTCTGCTTTCCTGCGGACTCCATCCTCAAAAGCACCTGTTTTCGCTTCCGGCAACCTCAGGAGCAAAAAAGACAAACGTCCAGCTTTTGCTGCCACAGCAAAGGTGCCAGCGGGGAAAAGTAATGCTGGTTCTCACTGCCTCCTGGAACCCTTTCAAATGCCACAGACAATTTGGCCCTCTCTGCTTTCCTGCGGACTCCATCCTCAAAAGCACCTGTTTTCGCTTTCGGCAGCCTCCGGAGCAAAAAAGACAAACGTCCAGGTTTTGCTGCCAAAGCAAAGGTGCCAGCGGGGAACAGTAATGCTGGTTCTCACCGCGTCCTGGAACCTCTTCAAATGCCACAGACAATTTGGCACTCTCTGCTTTCCTGCGGACTCCATCCTCAAAAGCAACTGTTTTCGCTTTCGGCAGCCTCCGGAGCAAAAAAGACAAACGTCCAGCTTTTGCTGCCACAGCAAAGGTGCCAGCGGGGAAAAGTAATGCTGGTTCTCACTGCCTCCTGGAACTCTTTCAAATGCCACAGACAATTTGGCCCTCTCTGCTTTCCTGCGGACTCCATCCTCAAAAGCACCTGTTTTCGCTTTCGGCAGCCTCCGGAGCAAAAAAGACAAACGTCCAGCTTTTGCTGCCACAGCAAAGGTGCCAGCAGGGAAAAGTAATACTGGTTCTCACTGCCTCCTGGAACTCTTTCAAATGCCCCAGATAATTTGGCCCTCTCTGCTTTCCTGCGGACTCCATCCTCAAAAGCACCTGTTTTCGCTTTCGACAGCCTCCGGAGCAAAAAAGACAAACGTCCAGGTTTTCCTGCCACAGCAAAGGTGCCAGCGGGGAAAAGTAATGCTGATTCTCACTGCCTCCTGGAACCCTTTCAAATGCCACAGACAATTTGGCACTCTCTGCTTTTTTGCGGACTCCATCCTCAAAAGCACCTAATTTCGCTTTCGGCAACCTCCGGAGCAAAAAAGACAAACGTCCAGGTTTTGCTGCCACAGCAAAGGTGCCAGCGGGGAAAAGTAATGCTGGTTCTCACTGCCTCCTGGAACCTCTTCAAATGCCACAGACAATTTGGCCCTCTCTGCTTTCCTGCGATCTCCATCCTCAAAAGCACCTGTTTTCGCTTTCGGCAGCCTCCGGAGCAAAAAAGACAAACGTCCAGCTTTTGCTGCCACAGCAAAGGTGCCAGCCGGGAAAAGTGATGCTGGTCCTCACTGCCTCATGGAACCCCTTCAAATGCCACAGACAATTTGTCCCTCTCTGCTTTCCTGCGGACTCCATCCTCAAAAGCACCTGTTTTCGCTTTCGGCAACCTCAGGAGCAAAAAAGACAAACGTCCAGCTTTTGCTGCCACAGCAAAGGTGCCAGCGGGGAAAAGTGATGCTGGTCCTCACTGCGTCCTGGAACCTCTTCAAATGCCACAGACAATTTGGCCCTCTCTGCTTTCCTGTGGACT
>NW_028128812.1:7500-12500 GCF_965231255.1 Vanellus vanellus
GCCCCCCCCCCCCTCCCCCCCTGCCACCGCCCGAGCCCCTCGCCTGCCACCGCGTGCGCGACGTGCCCCGCCCCGTCGTTCCCCCCCCCCCAGGCCCCCCTCCCCCCCCACCACCGCCCGAGCCCCTCGCCTGCCACCGCGTGCGCGACGTGCCCCGCCCCGTCGTCCCCCCCCCAGGCCCAGGCCCCCCCCCCCCCCCCCCGCCACCGCCCGAGCCCCTCGCCTGCCACCGCGTGCGCGACGTGACGTGCCCCGCCCCCCAACGGCACACCACCACCCCCCCACCACCACCACCACCCACCCCCCCCCCCCAAACTTCCCCCTCCACCCCCGCCCGCCGCCAACGGGTTTCTCGTGCCCCCGGGGAACGGACGGTGGGAGACTTTAGGACCCGGCGGAGCCCCTGGCGGCTCCGTGCCCGGGCCGGGAGAGGGGACTAGCCGGCGGTGTGCGGTCTCTAACCCCCGGCTGCCGTGTCTCTACCCTGCCGTGCCCGTGCCCCGGCTCCCGCCTTTCCTTCCCAGTCACTCGCCCGCCCCTGCTGCGGGTCGAAAACCAAATGAACGCGAAACGCCGGGGGGGGGGACGGGGACGGGGGACGGGGGACGGGACAGACACCACACGACGGGGGACGGACGGATGGACCCCACCGAAAAAAAAAACCCGCCCGACCCGGAATCTTCTCCGAAGAGAGACGACCCCACCACCACCACCACCACCACCACCACCACCACCACGCATACACCTCCCCCCCCGCCTACCAGGCTCCCCGCCTGCTCGCCGACCTCTCTCGCCTGCCTCTGCACCAGCATCCCTTCCCCGCCGCTGCTGCCGCCCCTGCGACCGAGCGCGGGACCGTTGGCGCGGGCGGGAAGCGACGCCTTTTGACCGCGGGCGGGGGTCCGCATGCGCTTGCGCAGGGCGCGGGGCTGCGCCCCCCCACCCCACCCCACCCCCGCCGCTCCGCGGCGCCGGGGAGTCTGCGGTCCAGGGGGGAGGCCTGCGGCTCCGGGGACGGAGTGAGGGGGAGAGAGCCGCGCCCTCGAGGCGGGGGTGCGAGTGCACGGGGGTGCAGGGCGTCTGCAGCCTGGCAGACACAGGTTTTAATCTATTTCTCGTAAACACACTCCCCACCACCACCACCACCACCACCACCACCACCACCTCCCCCCACCCCCCCACCCCGACCCCCACCCACCAAAATAAAAATCAAGACGAAACCAAAGGGCGGCAGGGGGAAAAAGCACACACGCCGACCCCCCCCCGACCCCGACCCCGACACCACCCCCCCCCCCCCCCCCAACCCCAGACGAAACAAAACCTCACACCGCCAAACCGAAAAATAAAAAACACAAAAACTCCAAACAAAAACAAAACCCAAAAGCCGGCGAGCGCCCGCCTGCGGGCGCCTGCCGCCGCCTCTACCCGCACCCCCGCCAGCCAGGGAGGGAGAAGAGCCGGCCGGGGTCTGCTCGGGCACACTTGCCGCGAGCCGCGCGGCGGGGCCGGGCCGGGCCGGGCCGGGCGGGCGGGCGGGCGGACGGTAAAGACGAAGAACACTTTTCAAGCTTTCGTGTTCACGTCGTACGCTTCCTCTTCTATCGAAACCAGCCAGGAGACATTCACTGTTGCACGGGGCAGCGCCTTGAAACGCGCTCCCTTGTATCAGCTCCGCTTAAATCTTGGAAACGGGGACGGGGGCACGGGGTGGGGTGGGGGACGCACACGCCACCACGACCACGACGGACGACACACGCGCGGCCCCACCGCCGCTGAACCCCGCCGGGAGAAACGGGCTATGGCCGCCGTTCGGCGGCTTCCCGGTCTACCCGGCTCCAGAGCACGCGAGTGGTCGGCAGGTCCAGCCGGCTCTGCAGCCAGCCGCCACGTATACCCCGGCAGCGGGCGGGCGAGGGCGGCGGCCAGGTCTACCCGGCTCCGGCGGGACTTGGCCGCCGTCTCGTCCCGGCAGGTGGCGCGCGACGGCGGCGGCCAGGTCTACCCGGCTCCGGCGGGCGACTCGGCCGCCAGGTCTACCCGGCTCCGGCGGGCGACTCGGCCGCCAGGTCTACCCGGCTCCGGCGGGCGACTCGGCCGCCAGGTCTACCCGGCTCCGGCGGGACTTGGCCGCCGTCTCGTCCCGGCAGGTGGCGCGCGACGGCGGCGGCCAGGTCTACCCGGCTCCGGCGGGCGACTTGGCCGCCGTCTCGTCCCGGCAGGTGGCGCGCGACGGCGGCGGCCAGGTCTACCCGGCTCCGGCGGGCGACTTGGCCGCCGTCTCGTCCCGGCAGGTGGCGCGCGACGGCGGCGGCCAGGTCTACCCGGCTCCGGCGGGCGACTCGGCCGCCAGGTCTACCCGGCTCCGGCGGGACTTGGCCGCCGTCTCGTCCCGGCAGGTGGCGCGCGACGGCGGCGGCCAGGTCTACCCGGCTCCGGCGGGCGACTCGGCCGCCAGGTCTACCCGGCTCCGGCGGGCGACTCGGCCGCCAGGTCTACCCGGCTCCGGCGGGACTTGGCCGCCGTCTCGTCCCGGCAGGTGGCGCGCGACGGCGGCGGCCAGGTCTACCCGGCTCCGGCGGGCGACTTGGCCGCCGTCTCGTCCCGGCAGGTGGCGCGCGACGGCGGCGGCCAGGTCTACCCGGCTCCGGCGGGACTTAGGCGCATTTCCGGGGGTGACGGGTAGACCTGTTGTCGTCACCACCTCCTCCGAGCTGCCGAAGGGGTCGCTGTTTTTCGCTGCCTCCAGTTACCTCATCGTAAAAGTCGGCGTCGCTGGCGCGCCTCCCCGCTGGGAGGTGGCGGCGTTCTTCGACCCCTCCAGGGGCGGCGCCTTACCTGTCCGTACTGTAGGGGCGAGCGGTGACTCGCCTCCGGAGAAGGGCTAGGGAGCGGCTGCCAGCGCTCGTGGGTCGGCCGGCCGAGCGGAGCGCTGCGTATGCCGCGGAGCAGGGCGAAGACCGGCGACCGGCGGCGGTCGCCGGCACTCGAACGCGCACGGGCCGGGGTAGCGGGGGGTGTGCAGCCTTTGCGGCGGCTTCCTTCTCCCCGGTGCCGGAGAGAACCCGATGACGGCGGACGTTGCTGCTGGCGCGTGCCACAGGCAGACGGCCGGGGGCTTTGGGAGCCTGCTGTGGCTTTCTCTCGCCCCGGAGGTCCCGGTGATGCGAGGGAGGGGTGAGGGCGGCAGGACCACCTCGTCTTTTTTTTTTTTTTTCCTCCGGCCTTAAGCCGGAGCCCGCCGAGAGAAGAGCGGGGGGCCGGTTCCGCTGGGCAGCAGCCGAGCGCGAAGCGGCCCGCTGTTTTTCGGGGTCTGGTGTGGCTTCCCCAGCCGCCCAAGGGCCCGAGGATGGGTGTGTGTGTGCAGGCGGCGGCGCCGCCGCCTCGACTCCCCTTTGTCCTCACGTTTTTTTTTTTACCCCCCCCTTTTTCGAGCCATACGAGGTGCTGCACGGCAAGGAGAACGGTGTCTGGCCCTGCGTGGTTTCTGGGGAGCGCTCGTTGAGAAGGTTGGCACCGGTACGGGGCAGGTGGCGGCACCTCATCCCTTCTTTTTAACTCCGGCCCTAAGCGGGAGCCCGCCGAGCGGGGAGAAAAGTGAAAGCGGCTGCCGGCCGCGGTGGCCGGCAGCCCCGGGCGCATAAACGGCCCGCTCCTTTTCGGAGCCTGCCGTGGCTTCCATGGCCGCCGAAGGCCCAGGACGGATGGTGTGGGCGAGGCGGCGGCGCCTCTACCCCCTTTTCCTCCTGTTTTTTTTTTTCCTTTTCCCCCTCTACCCCCCCCCCAAGTTTTCCATCCATACGAGGTGCACGGGAAAGCCGCAGCGCCCGTCCTTGAGCGGCTTCTGGGGAATGCTCGGTGAGCGGGCGTGCACCGGTTTGCGGGGCAGGTGGCGGCACCTCGTCCTTTGCGTTATCCTCCGGCCCTAAGCTGGAGCCCGCCGAGCGCGGCGGGGGGGGAGTTCCCAGAAAAGAAGGGCAGCCGGTCTCGGTTGAGAGGGCGTGCACCGGTTTACGGGGCAGGTGGCGGCACCTCGTCCTTTGCGTTATCCTCCGGCCCTAAGCTGGAGCCCGCCGAGCGCGGCGGGGGGGGAGTTCCCAGAAAAGAAGGGCAGCCGGTCTCGGTTGAGAGGGCGTGCACCGGTTTACGGGGCAGGTGGCGGCACCTCGTCCTTTGCGTTATCCTCCGGCCCTAAGCTGGAGCCCGCCGAGCGCGGCGGGGGGGGAGTTCCCAGAAAAGAAGGGCAGCCGGTCTCGGTTGAGAGGGCGTGCACCGGTTTACGGGGCAGGTGGCGGCACCTCGTCCTTTGCGTTATCCTCCGGCCCTAAGCTGGAGCCCGCCGAGCCGGGGCGGGAGAATCCGGCTGCCGGCCGCGGTGGCCGGCAGCCCGAGCGCATAATGGCCCGCTGTTTTGTTTTGGTTTGTTTTTTTTTGGCGCCTGCCGCGGCTTCCCCGGCTGCCGAGGGCCCGAGGATGGGTGTGGGCGAGGCGGCGGCGCCTCGTCGCCCTTCTCCTCGATGTTTTTCGTTTCGAAGGGGTTTTGTCGGGCGTGTGTCGTCCCCCGCCACCACCTGCTTTTGATTCATTTTGTCCTGTCCCGTCTGGGCTTGTTTTCGTTTATCCCTGGGGTTTTTTTCTGGCCTTCTCCCCCCCCCTCCCCGTGTTTTTCACCCCCCCGTGGGGAAGCTGTTCCCTGTGGGGCGACGAAGGCCGGCGGCGGTCGCCCGGTACTCTCGAACGCTAGAAAGCGAAGGGAGAGCGAGCCTCAGCGGCTCCTCTCCGCCCCTTTGGAATCTCGCTTAAGGGAAGCGTTGTCCGGAGCCGGGTGGACGGCGGCGTCTCCCGCTCCGCTCCCACCGTGTTGAGCGAGGTGGGGCGGGCAAGCAGGCGGTGCTCGCCGAAGCGGTCCAGCCCAGGGTGCGTCGGGGGAGGCTCCACGGCGAGGCGGCTCTGCCGCGACGGAGGCCGCGCGGCCTCCGCTTCCTCGCTCTCCCCCTTTCCCT
>NW_028128812.1:25000-26047 GCF_965231255.1 Vanellus vanellus
GTCGACTTCCGCATTCGGGTGGGTTCTTTGGCTTTCCCGCACGTGACGACAGCGCGTCTCGGCGTTCTCGCTCTCCCGTTCCTTCCTTCGCTAGCTAGCCCGTGAATTGCCAGGCGTTCCTTCTTAACGCCTTTTCTTTCCTCCCCTCCCCACGCCGCTCCCCGCAAAGCGCCCGCCCGCGCGCCCCCGTCCCGCAGAGCTCTGCGTCAAGAAAGACACGCGCACCCCGCCCGCACCCCCTGCCTTTCTTTATTGTCGTCCTCCGTGAAGCGCTCGCTTTCTTCCTCTGTGCGTCGGTGCGTTCAGGTTCTCGCTCGCCTCTTCACGCGCACCCCGCCCGCACCCCCTGCCTTTCTTTATTGTCGTCCTCCGTGAAGCGCTCGCTTTCTTCCTCTGTGCGTCGGTGCGTGCAGGTTCTCGCTCGCCTCTTTTTGGGGGGTGGCGGGGCGTTCGTTTCTGTTTGCCCCCCACCCCAGCCCGTCTGCCGGGACAGGCCCTCAGGCCCCGCGTCCCGAGAAGGCCTCTCAAAGGTCGCGGCCGGCCCGCGAGTCACGGCGGTCTCCCGGCCCGAGCCGACCGGGCCGGGCATCCCGGGAGCCGAGGGGCTCTGGCGAGCGGCGTCCCCCGGCCGTCGGCAAAGGAGCGGGCTCCCCCCTCGGCCTAAGGCTTCCTGCCGGGCCCCCCCGTCCTCTCGGCGGCGCTCACCCCTGGAAGGCGCGCCGCCGGCGCCGGCGGCCGTGGGTCGGAAGCGCGGCCCACCTCTCCGGCAGCTGGAGCCCGGGTGTCACGGCCAGGCCGAGGCAGGCGGCCTCTCCCCTCCCGGGGACGGCTTCGACCGACCGGGCAGACGAGCCCAAGACCGCGCCCGCAGACGAGGCCCGGGAGCAGGCCGCACGGGGAGGCGGCCGACGAGGCAGTCTGTCACAGAGAAGGCAGCGTTATCGACGGCGTCACACCCCTTTCTCATTTCTTGCGTGGTCACCCCCTTACAAAAGCACACACCGCCCCCCGCCCCGTCGTCCCCCCCCAGGCCCCCCCCCCCCTCCC
>NW_028128811.1:0-5637 GCF_965231255.1 Vanellus vanellus
GGCGCCGAGAGGCAGGGGCTGGGACAGGCGGTGGCTCGCCTCGCGGCGGACCGCCAGCTCGATCCCAAGATCCAACTACGAGCTTTTTAACTGCAGCAACTTTAAGATACGCTATTGGAGCTGGAATTACCGCGGCTGCTGGCACCAGACTTGCCCTCCAATGGATCCTCGCTCAAGGATTTAAAGTGCGCTCATTCCAATTACAGGGCCTCGAAAGAGTCCTGTATTGTTATTTTTCGTCACTACCTCCCCGGGTCGGGAGTGGGTAATTTGCGCGCCTGCTGCCTTCCTTGGATGTGGTAGCCGTTTCTCAGGCTCCCTCTCCGGAATCGAACCCTGATTCCCCGTCACCCGTGGTCACCATGGTAGGCACAGACAGTACCATCGAAAGTTGATAGGGCAGACATTCGAATGGGTCGTCGCCGCCGCGGGGGCGTGCGATCGGCTCGAGGTTATCTAGAGTCACCAAAGCTGCCGGGCGGGCCCGGGTTGGTTTTGGTCTGATAAATGCACGCGTCCCCGGAGGTCGGCGCTCGTCGGCATGTATTAGCTCTAGAATTACCACAGTTATCCAAGTAACGGGAGAGGAGCGACCAAAGGAACCATAACTGATTTAATGAGCCATTCGCAGTTTCACTGTACCGCCCGTGTGTACTTAGACATGCATGGCTTAAGCTTTGAGACAAGCATATGCTACTGGCAGGATCAACCAGGTAGCCGCCACCCGCGGCACGCGCGCGCGCGCGCGGGGCGCCGGCGCCCGGCCCGCCGGCGCGCGCCCTGCCAACCCTGACCGCCCCGGCTCTTTCGCCGCTCCGACCCGCGGGAGCGGCATCGCGGACGCGACGGTGGCGGCATGGCAGCGACGACGGCACCGGCCGGCGGAGGCCCACCGACGACCCGAGGGCGCGCGCGCGCCTGGGGCAGGGCCGGCGGCGCCGCCCCCGGAGAGGGCGGCGCGGGACCGGCCCCGGCGGCCGGCCCCTGCCCGCGACGCCGCGGGCGAGGAGCCGGGACCGCTGCGCAGCTTTTTTTTTTTCCCACGCGTGGGCCGGCCGCGCGGCACCGCGGCGGCGACGCTGCAACCCCCGCCTCCCGCGAGGCGGGCGCCGCCGCGGGCGCGCGGCCGCCCACCGCTCCGCGCGGCGTCGGCCGGCCGGGGCTGACCCGCCCCCGAAGCCGGCCTCCGGGGCTTGGGGATGGCAGGCCATCCCGCCCCTTTCCCCGCCCTCGCCGTGCCGCGGGAGCAACCGGACGTGCTAGAGGAGACGGCGACCCGCCGAGGCGGGCGCCGCCCCGCCGCCGAGGCCCCTGCCGGGGCGGCTCGCTCCGCAGCAGGCGGGGGTGCGGCAACGAGAGCCGACCGGGAACGGCGGCGACGGTGGGGGACGCCCCCCTGCCGCCCGCTCGCTTTTTCTGCCCCGGCACCTCGGCTAAGCCGCCCCCACCGCCCGAGCGCTGCTCGCGGCCGGCACCCGCGGGCACCCGCGACGAGGCCGGCGCCGGCGCCTGGCGTGCTTTAAGGGCACCTGAGAACTCGCGGGGCTACGCGGCTGTCACAGAGCTGAGGGCGGTAAAGATGCCCCCGGGAACCCCGCCGAGAGGGCTGGGGGGGGGGGGAGAGAGACGGCGGGGCGACCCGGCGAGGCACGCGCCCCGCCACCCAACACCGCCGCCGTCCGTCGCGACCCCCCCACCTCGACCCGGCTCGGGGAGGAGGGCAACACCTCGCGTGCGACGGGAAGCGAATCGGAAAGGAGACCACCCCGCCTGAACACCGGGCACCGCCGCAGCCCCCCGTGACAGGGAGCGACGGCAGAGCCGGCCCGCCGAGGGCCCTCTCCGACGCGACCCGAAAGGCCTCATCGATCGGCAAAAGGGAAAAGGGGAGAGCGAGGAAGCGGAGGCCGCGCGGCCTCCGTCACGGCAGAGCGGGCAGCCGCGCGCGTCCGTCGCCACCCGGGGGCGGACGGCAAGACGCGGGGCCCCCTGCGTGCGAGCCAGACGAAGAGGGGGCGACGTCGGCGGGGAGGTGCGACGCGACCAGAGCACCGGCAGAGCCGGCCCGCCGCGAAGCCTCCCCCACGCGCCCCCGAGCGCCACATCGATCGGCAAAGGGAAAGGGGGAGAGCGAGGAAGCGGAGGCCGCGCGGCCTCCGTCGCGGCAGAGCCGCCTCGCCGTGGAGCCTCCCCCGACGCACCCTGGGCTGGACCGCTTCGGCGAGCACCGCCTGCGTGCCCGCCCCACCTCGCTCAACACGGTGGGAGCGGAGCGGGAGACGCCGCCGTCCACCCGGCTCCGGACAACGCTTCCCTTAAGCGAGATTCCAAAGGGGCGGAGAGGAGCCGCTGAGGCTCGCTCTCCCTTCGCTTTCTAGCGTTCGAGAGTACCGGGCGACCGCCGCCGGCCTTCGTCGCCCCACAGGGAACAGCTTCCCCACGGGGGGGTGAAAAACACGGGGAGGGGGGGGAGAAGGCCAGAAAAAAAACCCAGGGATAAACGAAAACAAGCCCAGACGGGACAGGACAAAATGAAACAAAAGCAGGTGGTGGCGGGGGACGACACACGCCCGACAAAACCCCTTCGAAACGAAAAACATCGAGGAGAAGGGCGACGAGGCGCCGCCGCCTCGCCCACACCCATCCTCGGGCCCTCGGCAGCCGGGGAAGCCGCGGCAGGCGCCAAAAAAAAACAAACCAAAACAAAACAGCGGGCCAGATTCTCCCGCCCCGGCTCGGCGGGCTCCAGCTTAGGGCCGGAGGATAACGCAAAGGACGAGGTGCCGCCACCTGCCCCGTAAACCGGTGCGCGCCCTCTCAACCGAGACCGGCTGCCCTTCTTTTCTGGGAACTCCCCCCCCGCCGCGCTCGGCGGGCTCCAGCTTAGGGCCGGAGGATAACGCAAAGGACGAGGTGCCGCCACCTGCCCCGTAAACCGGTGCACGCCCTCTCAACCGAGACCGGCTGCCCTTCTTTACTCGGAACTCCCCCCCCGCCGCGCTCGGCGGGCTCCAGCTTAGGGCCGGAGGATAACGCAAAGGACGAGGTGCCGCCACCTGCCCCGTAAACCGGTGCGCGCCCTCTCAACCGAGACCGGCTGCCCTTCTTTACTCGGAACTCCCCCCCCGCCGCGCTCGGCGGGCTCCAGCTTAGGGCCGGAGGATAACGCAAAGGACGAGGTGCCGCCACCTGCCCCGTAAACCGGTGCACGCCCTCTCACCGAGCATTCCCCAGAAGCCGCTCAAGGACGGGCGCTGCGGCCTTCCCGTGCACCTCGTATGGATGGAAAAGTTGGGGGGGGGGGGGTAGAGGGGGAAAAGGAAAAAAAAAACAGGAGGAAAAGGGGGTAGAGGCGCCGCCGCCTCGCCCACACCATCCGTCCTGGGCCTTCGGCGGCCATGGAAGCCACGGCAGGCTCCGAAAAGGAGCGGGCCGTTTATGCGCCCGGGGCTGCCGGCCACCGCGGCCGGCAGCCGCTTTCACTTTTCTCCCCGCTCGGCGGGCTCCCGCTTAGGGCCGGAGTTAAAAAGAAGGGATGAGGTGCCGCCACCTGCCCCGTACCGGTGCCAACCTTCTCAACGAGCGCTCCCCAGAAACCACGCAGGGCCAGACACCGTTCTCCTTGCCGTGCAGCACCTCGTATGGCTCGAAAAAGGGGGGGGGGGGGGTAAAAAAAAACGTGAGGACAAAGGGGAGTCGAGGCGGCGGCGCCGCCGCCTGCACACACACCCATCCTCGGGCCCTTCGGCGGCTGGGGAAGCCACACCAGACCCCGAAAAACAGCGGGCCGCTTCGCGCTCGGCTGCTGCCCAGCGGAACCGGCCCCCCGCTCTTCTCTCGGCGGGCTCCGGCTTAAGGCCGGAGGAAAAAAAAAAAAAAAAACGACGAGGTGGTCCCGCCGCCCTCACCCCTCCCTCGCATCACCGGGACCTCCGGGGCGAGAGAAAGCCACAGCAGGCTCCCAAAGCCCCCGGCCGTCTGCCTGTGGCACGCGCCAGCAGCAACGTCCGCCGTCATCGGGTTCCCTCCGGCACCGGGGAGAAGGAAGCCGCCGCAAAGACTGCACACCCCCCGCTACCCCGGCCCGTGCGCGTTCGAGTGCCGGCGACCGCCGCCGGTCGCCGGTCTTCGCCCTGCTCCGCGGCATACGCAGCGCTCCGCTCGGCCGGCCGACCCACGAGCGCTGGCAGCCGCTCCCTAGCCCTTCTCCGGAGGCGAGTCACCGCTCGCCCCTACAGTACGGACAGGTAAGGCGCCGCCCCTGGAGGGGTCGAAGAACGCCGCCACCTCCCAGCGGGGAGGCGCGCCAGCGACGCCGACTTTTACGATGAGGTAACTGGAGGCAGCGAAAAACAGCGACCCCTTCGGCAGCTCGGAGGAGGTGGTGACGACAACAGGTCTACCCGTCACCCCCGGAAATGCGCCTAAGTCCCGCCGGAGCCGGGTAGACCTGGCCGCCGCCGTCGCGCGCCACCTGCCGGGACGAGACGGCGGCCAAGTCGCCCGCCGGAGCCGGGTAGACCTGGCCGCCGCCGTCGCGCGCCACCTGCCGGGACGAGACGGCGGCCGAGTCGCCCGCCGGAGCCGGGTAGACCTGGCGGCCGAGTCGCCCGCCGGAGCCGGGTAGACCTGGCCGCCGCCGTCGCGCGCCACCTGCCGGGACGAGACGGCGGCCGAGTCGCCCCCCGGAGCCGGGTAGACCTGCCGGCCGAGTCGCCCGCCGGAGCCGGGTAGACCTGGCGGCCGAGTCGCCCGCCGGAGCCGGGTAGACCTGGCGGCCGAGTCGCCCGCCGGAGCCGGGTAGACCTGGCGGCCGAGTCGCCCGCCGGAGCCGGGTAGACCTGGCGGCCGAGTCGCCCGCCGGAACCGGGTAGACCTGGCGGCCGAGTCGCCCGCCGGAGCCGGGTAGACCTGGCGGCCGAGTCGCCCGCCGGAGCCGGGTAGACCTGGCCGCCGCCGTCGCGCGCCACCTGCCGGGACGAGACGGCGGCCAAGTCCCGCCGGAGCCGGGTAGACCTGGCGGCCGAGTCGCCCGCCGGAGCCGGGTAGACCTGGCGGCCGAGTCGCCCGCCGGAGCCGGGTAGACCTGGCCGCCGCCGTCGCGCGCCACCTGCCGGGACGAGACGGCGGCCAAGTCCCGCCGGAGCCGGGTAGACCTGCCGGCCGAGTCGCCCGCCGGAGCCGGGTAGACCTGGCGGCCAAGTCCCGCCGGAGCCGGGTGGACTTGGCCGCCCTCGCCCGCCCGCTGCCGGGGTATACGTGGCGGCTGGCTGCAGAGCCGGCTGGACCTGCCGACCACTCGCGTGCTCTGGAGCCGGGTAGACCGGGAAGCCGCCGAACGGCGGCCGTAGCCCGTTTCTCCCGGCGGGGTTCAGCGGCGGTGGGGCCGCGCGTGTGTCGTCCGTCGTGGTCGTGGTGGCGTGTGCGTCCCCCACCCCACCCCGTGCCCCCGTCCCCGTTTCCAAGATTTAAGCGGAGCTGATACAAGGGAGCGCGTTTCAAGGCGCTGCCCCGTGCAACAGTGAATTTCTCCTGGCTGGTTTCGATAGAAGAGGAAGCGTACGACGTGAACACGAAAGCTTGAAAAGCGTTCTTCGTCTTTACCGTCCGCCCGCCCGCCCGCCCGGCCCGGCCCGG
>NW_028128810.1:0-10717 GCF_965231255.1 Vanellus vanellus
CCCGTGTCCCCCGTCCCCCCCCCCCAGTGTCACCCCCCTGTCACCCAGTGCCACCCCCCCGTCCCCCCCCCCCCCCAGTGTCACCCACTGTCACCCGGTGCCACCCCCCCACGGGGACAGTGTCCCCACTGACAGCATCACCCACTGTCACCCGGTGCCACCCCCACACGGGGACAGTGTCCCCAACGACAGCGTCACCCACTGTCACCCGGTGCCACCCCCACACGGGGACAGTGTCCCCACCCCCGGTGTCACCCGGTGTCACCCGGTGCCACCCCCACACGGGGACAGTGTCCCCACCCCCGGTGTCACCCGGTGTCACCCAGTGCCACCCCCCCACGGGGACAGTGTCCCCACTGACAGCGTCACCCACTGTCACCCGGTGCCACCCCCCCCCGGGGACAGTGTCCCCACCCCCGGTGTCACCCACTGTCACCCGGTGCCACCCCCCCACGGGACAGTGTCACCAACGACAGCGTCACCCACTGTCACCCGGTGCCACCCCCCCCCGGGGACAGTGTCCCCACCCCCGGTGTCACCCACTGTCACCCGGTGCCACCCCCACACGGGGACAGTGTCACCAACGACAGCGTCACCCACTGTCACCCGGTGCCACCCCCACACGGGGACAGTGTCCCCACCCCCGGTGTCACCCACTGTCACCCAGTGCCACCCCCACATGGGGACAGTGTCCCCACCCCCGGTGTCACCCGCTGTCACCCGCTGTCACCCGGTGCCCCACTCACCCCCACGAATGGCACAAACTTCTGGTACGAGTCCTCGTCCGGGCTGGGGACAGGGAGGGGACATCAGGGGTGGCCCGTCCCCACGTGCCACCGCCCCGCGTCACCGTCACCCTGTCCCCCGCGCCACCGTCACCCTGTCCCCCGCGCCACCCTCCCCCCACCGGCACCCGTCCCTCCCGCTCCTGTCCCCTCACCCATGTCCCCGTGCCACCGTCCGCACAGCCCGTGTCACCGTTCCCGTGTCACTGTCCCCATGTCCTGTGCCACCACCGTCCCCATGTCCCCATGTCCCCCCATCCCTGTGCCACCGTCCCTATGTCCCCCCGTCCCGTGCCACCATCCCTATGCCACTGTCCCCACGTCCTGTGCCACCACCACCCCCCTGTCCCCCTGTCCCCCTGTCCCCATCCCCCCGTCCCCGTGCCACCGTCCCCACATCCTGTGCCACCATCTCTGTGCCACCATCCCCATGTCCCCATGTCCCCCTGTCCCCCTGTCCCTGTGCCACCGTCCCCATGTCCTGCGCCACCACCACCCCCATGTCCCCATGTCCCCATGTCCCCGTGCCACTGTCCCCGTGCCACCGTCCCCATGTCCCCATGTCCCCCCTGTCCCTGTGCCACCATCCCCATGTCCTGTGCCACCCCCACCCCCATGTCCCCATGTCCCCCGTCCTGTGCCACCGTCTCCATGTCCCCATCCCCCCATCCCGTGCCACCACCACCCCCATGTCCCCATGTCCCCCCCATCCCTGTGCCACCGTCCCCATGTCCCCATGTCCCCATGTCCCCATGTCCCCCCATCCCCGTGCCACCATCCCCACGTCCCGTGCCACCACCGTCCCCATGTCCCCATGTCCCCATGTCCCCCCATCCCGTGCCACCACCATCCCCATGTCCCCATGTCCCCATGTCCCCCCCATCCCTGTGCCACCGTCCCCACGTCCTGTGCCACCACCCCCCATGTCCCCATGTCCCCCCTGTCCCTGTGCCACCATCCCCACGTCCTGTGCCACCACCATCCCCATGTCCCCATGTCCCCATGTCCCCATGTCCCCCCATCCCCGTGCCACCATCCCCACGTCCCGTGCCACCACCGTCCCCATGTCCCCATGTCCCCATGTCCCCCCATCCCGTGCCACCACCATCCCCATGTCCCCATGTCCCCATGTCCCCCCCATCCCTGTGCCACCGTCCCCACGTCCTGTGCCACCACCCCCCATGTCCCCATGTCCCCCCTGTCCCTGTGCCACCATCCCCACGTCCTGTGCCACCACCATCCCCATGTCCCCATGTCCCCATGTCCCCATGTCCCCCCCATCCCTGTGCCACCGTCCCCACGTCCCGTGCCACCACCCCCCATGTCCCCATGTCCCCCCTGTCCCTGTGCCACCGTCCCCATGTCCTGTGCCCCCCCCATGTCCCCATGTCCCCATGTCCCCCCTGTCCCTGTGCCACCGTCCCCACGTCCTGTGCCACCACCGTCCCCATGTCCCCATGTCCCCATGTCCCCCCCATCCCGTGCCACCACCATCCCCATGTCCCCATGTCCCCATGTCCCCATGTCCCCCCCATCCCTGTGCCACCATCCCCACGTCCTGTGCCACCACCGTCCCCATGTCCCCATGTCCCCCGGTCCCTGTGCCACCGTCCCCATGTCCCCATGTCCCCATGTCCCCATGTCCCCCATGTCCCCATGTCCCCCCCATCCCTGTGCCACCACCACCCCCATGTCCCCCTGTCCCCCTGTCCCCATGTCCCCATGTCCCCCCCATCCCCGTGCCACCATCCCCACGTCCCGTGCCACCACCATCCCCATGTCCCCATGTCCCCATGTCCCCATGTCCCCCTCGTCCTGTGCCACCGTCCCCACGTCCCGTGCCCCCCCCATGTCCCCATGTCCCCATGTCCCCCCCATCCCGTGCCACCGTCCCCATGTCCTGTGCCACCACCACCCCCATGTCCCCATGTCCCCCATCCTGTGCCACCGTCCCTGTGCCACCGTCCCCATGTCCTGTGCCACCACCATCCCCATGTCCCCCGTCCCCCATCCCTGTGCCACTGTCCCCATGTCCCCATGTCCCCCGTCCCTGTGCCACCGTCCCTGTGCCACCGTCCCCACGTCCCGTGCCACCACCACCACCACCCCCATGTCCCCATGTCCCCATGTCCCCCATCCCCCCATCCTGTGCCACCGTCCCTGTGCCACCGTCCCCACATCCCGTGCCACCCCCCCATGTCCCCATGTCCCCCCCGTCCCTGTGCCACCGTCCCCGTGCCACCACCACCCCCATGTCCCCATGTCCCCCCTGTCCCTGTGCCACCGTCCCCATGCCACCACCGTCCCCATGTCCCCATGTCCCCCGTCCCTGTGCCACCGTCCCCGTGCCACCACCACCCCCATGTCCCCATGTCCCCCATCCCCCCGTCCCTGTGCCACCGTCCCCATGTCCCCCCGTCCCCATGTCCTGTGCCACCACCATCCCCATGTCCCCATGTCCCCATGTCCCCCCATGTCCCCATGTCCCCATGTCCCCCCCGTCCTGTGCCACCATCCCCATGCCACCGTCCCCACATCCCGTGCCACCCCCCCATGTCCCCATGTCCCCCCTGTCCCTGTGCCACCGTCCCCATGTCCCCATGTCCCCATGTCCCCCCTGTCCCTGTGCCACCATCCCCATGTCCTGTGCCACCCCCACCCCCATGTCCCCATGTCCCCCGTCCTGTGCCACCGTCTCCATGTCCCCATCCCCCCATCCCGTGCCACCACCACCCCCATGTCCCCATGTCCCACCCATCCCTGTGCCACCGTCCCCATGTCCCCATGTCCCCATGTCCCCCCGTCCCCGTGCCACCATCCCCACATCCCGTGCCACTGTCCCCATGTCCCCATGTCCCCCATCCCGTGCCACCGTCCCCGTGTCCCCCCCATGTCCCCATGTCCCCCCATGTCCCCATGTCCCCCCATCCCCGTGCCACCGTCCCCACATCCCGTGCCACTGTCCCCATGTCCCCATGTCCCCCATCCCGTGCCACCGTCCCCGTGTCCCCCCCATGTCCCCGTGTCCCCCCCCGTGTCCCCACTCACAACTTGTGCTTGCAGGTGAGCATGGCCTCGGCCACCGGCAGCGGGTGGGTGGCCACAGCACCCGCCACGTACGCCAGGATCCGTCCCACCACGTTGAAGGGCTCTGTGGGCACCCCGGGGGGGGGGTGGGGGGGGGGGGTAGCACCCATGGGTGCCCCCCACTCAACACCCATAGATGTGCCCCACACCCCCCCACCCCCCCCTCCCGCAAGCTGGTGGCCCCCTCCCCACCTCCGGTAGCCGTGGCTAGGGGGGGTGGGGGTGGGGGGGACAATGGGTGCCACCGGCCACGGCCGCCCGCCGGGTGGCACCCATGGGTGCTGCCTCACCGCTGGGGGGGGGTTCGGTGCGGCCGAAGAGCTCCCGCCAGGGGGGGTCGAGGAAGGCGGCCCCATAGCGCCCGTCCAGCGAGGCCAAGTACTGCGCCAGCGGGTGGGCTCCTGCGGGTGACAGGGGGTGACAATGGGGGACAGTGGGGGATGGGGACACCCAACACCCCCCCCACCCCCACCCCCCCACCCCCCCCTGACACCGGGCACAGCACCCACCCAGCCCCGGTGTCAGCCGGAGCCCCCCCCTCCTCCCCCCCCTCTTCATGCCCCAGTGGGTGTTGTGGGTGTCATGGGGGTCCCATGGCGGTCCTATGGGTGTCCTATGGGTGCTATGGGGGTCCCATGGGTGCTGGAGGTCCCATGGGTGCTGTGGGTCCCATGGGTGCCCTATGGGTGTCATGGGGGTCCCATGGGTGCTGTGGGTCCCATGGGTGCCCTATGGGTGTCATGGGGGTCCCATGGGTGCTGTGGGTCCCGTGGGGGTCCCATGGATGCCCTATGGGTGTCCTATGGGTGCTATGGGGGTCCCATGGGTGCTGTGGGTGCTATGGGGGTCCCATGGGTGCCCTATGGGTGTCATGGGGGTCCCATGGGTGCTGGGGGTCCCATGGGGGTCCCATGGATGCCCTATGGGTGTCCTATGGGTGCTATGGGGGTCCCATGGGTGCTGTGGGTGTCATGGGGGTCCCATGGGTGTCCTATGGGTGCTATGGGGGTCCCATGGGTGCTGTGGGTGCTATGGGGGTCCCATGGGTGCCCTATGGGTGTCATGGGGGTCCCATGGGTGCTGTGGGTGTCATGGGGGTCCCATGGGTGCCCTGTGGGTGTCCTATGGGTGCTATGGGGGTCCCATGGGTGCTGGGGGTCCCATGGGGGTCCCATGAATGCCCTATGGGTGTCCTATGGGTGCTATGGGGGTCCCATGGGTGCTGTGGGTGCTATGGGGGTCCCATGGGTGCCCTATGGGTGTCATGGGGGTCCCATGGGTGCTGGGGGTCCCATGGGTGCCCTATGGGTTCCCTGTGGGTGCCCTGTGGGTCCCATGGGTGCTGGGGGTCCCATGGGGGTCCCATGGATGCCCTATGGGTGTCCTATGGGTGCTATGGGGGTCCCATGGGTGCTGTGGGTGCTATGGGGGTCCCATGGGTGCCCTATGGGTGTCATGGGGGTCCCATGGGTGCCCTATGGGTGTCATGGGGGTCCCATGGGTGCTGGGGGTCCCATGGGTGCCCTGTGGGTGTCCTATGGGTGTCCTATGGGTGCTATGGGGGTCCCATGGGTGCTGTGGGTGCTATGGGGGTCCCATGGGTGCCCTATGGGTGTCATGGGGTCCCATGGGTGCCCTATGGGTGTCCTATGGGTGCTATGGGGATCCCATGGGTGCTGGGGGTCCCATGGGTGCCCTGTGGGTGCCCTATGGGTGTCCTATGGGTGTCATGGGGGTCCCATGGGTGCCCTATGGGTGCTGTGGGTCCCATGGGTGCCCTGTGGGTTCCCTGTGGGTGCCCTGTGGGTCCCATGGGTGCTGTGGGTCCCATGGGCGTCCCATGGATGCCCTATGGGTGTCCTATGGGTGCTATGGGGGTCCCATGGGTGCTGTGGGTGCTATGGGGGTCCCATGGGTGCCCTATGGGTGTCCTATGGGTGCTATGGGGGTCCCATGGGTGCTGTGGGTGCTATGGGGGTCCCATGGGTGCCCTATGGGTGCTGTGGGGGTCTCATGGGTGTTATGGGTGCCATGGGGGTCCCATGGGTGCTGTGGGTCCCGTGGGGGTCCCATGGGTGCTGTGGGTGCTATGGGGGTCCCATGGGTGCCCTATGGGTGCTATGGGTGTCATGGGGGTCCCATGGGTGCTGTGGGTCTCATGGCTTTCCCATAGATGCTATGGGTGTCCCATAGATGCAGTAGGTGTCCCATGGGTGCTATGGGTCCCATGGATGCTCTATGGGTCCCATGGGTGCTCTATGGGTGCTATGGGTCCCGTGGGCGCTCTGTGGGTCCCGTGGGTGCTCTGTGGGTCCCGTGGGCGCCCCGTGGGTGCGTACCGAGGGGCACCAGGAGGAAGCGGAGGTAGCCCAGCCCCCCGGGACCCCTTGTGCCCCATGGCTGCTCTATGGGTGCTCTATGGGTCCCATGGGTGCTCTATGGGTGCTATGGGTCCCGTGGGTGCTCTGTGGGTCCCATGGGTGCTCTGTGGGTCCCGGGGGCGCTCTGTGGGTCCCGGGGGCGCCCCGTGGGTGCGTACCGAGGGGCAACAGGAGGAAGCGGAGGTAGCCCAGCCCCCCGGGACCCCTTGTGCCCCATGGGTGCTCTATGGGTGCTCTATGGGTCCCATGGGTGCTCTATGGGTGCTATGGGTCCCATGGATGCTCTATGGGTCCCATGGGTGCTCTATGGGTGCTATGGGTCCCGTGGGTGCTCCGTGGGTCCCGGGGGCGCCCCGTGGGTGCGTACCGAGGGGCACCAGGAGGAAGCGGAGGTAGCCCAGACCCCCGGGACCCCTTGTGCCCCATGGGTGCTCTATGGGTGCTCTATGGGTCCCATGGGTGCTCTATGGGTGCTATGGGTCCCATGGATGCTCTATGGGTCCCATGGGTGCTCTATGGGTGCTATGGGTCCCGTGGGTGCTCCGTGGGTCCCGGGGGCGCCCCGTGGGTGCGTACCGAGGGGCACCAGGAGGAAGCGGAGGTAGCCCAGACCCCCGGGACCCCCTGTGCCCCATGGGTGCTCTATGGGTGCTCTATGGGTCCCATGGGTGCTCTATGGGTGCTATGGGTCCCGTGGGTGCTCTGTGGGTCCCGGGGGGGCCCCGTGGGTGCGTACCGAGGGGCACCAGGAGGAAGCGGAGGTAGCCCAGACCCCCGGGACCCCCTCTGCCCCATGGGTGCTCTATGGGTGCTATGGGTCCCGTGGGCGCTCTGTGGGTCCCGTGGGTGCTCTGTGGGTCCCGGGGGGGCCCCGTGGGTGCGTACCGAGGGGCACCAGGAGGAAGCGGAGGTAGCCCAGCCCCCCGGGACCCCCTGTGCCCCATGGGTGCTCTATGGGTGCTCTATGGGTCCCATGGGTGCTCTATGGGTCCCATGGGTGCTCTATGGGTGCTATGGGTCCCGTGGGTGCTCTATGGGTCCCAGGGGCGCCTTGTGGGTGCGTACCGAGGGGCACCAGGAGGAAGCGGAGGTAGCCCAGACCCCCGGGACCCCCTGTGCCCCATGGCTGCTCTATGGGTGCTCTATGGGTCCCATGGGTGCTCTATGGGTGCTATGGGTCCCGTGGGTGCTCCGTGGGTCCCGTGGGCGCCCCGTGGGTGCGTACCGAGGGGCACCAGGAGGAAGCGGAGGTAGCCCAGACCCCCGGGACCCCCTCGCCCAGCCCAGCTCCCTGACACCCCCTCTGCCCCATGGGTGCTCTATGGGTGCTCTATGGATGCTCTATGGGTCCCATGGGTGCTCTGTGGGTCCCATGGGTGCCCTATGGGTGCTATGGGTCCCGTGGGTGCTCCGTGGGTCCCATGGGTGCCCCATGGGTGCTCTATGGGTCCCATGGGTGCTCTGTGGGTCCCATGGGTGCCCCATGGGTGCTCTATGGGTCCCATGGGTGCTCTATGGGTCCCATGGGTGCTCTATGGGTGCTATGGGTCCCATGGGTGCTCTGTGGGTCCCATGGGTGCCCCATGGGTGCTCTATGGGTCCCATGGGTGCTCTATGGGTGCTATGGGTCCCATGGGTGCTCTGTGGGTCCCATGGGTGCCCTATGGGTGCTCTATGGGTCCCATGGGTGCTCTATGGGTGCTATGGGTCCCATGGGTGCTCTGTGGGTCCCATGGGTGCCCCATGGGTGCTCTATGGGTCCCATGGGTGCTCTATGGGTCCCATGGGTGCTCTATGGGTGCTATGGGTCCCATGGGTGCTCTGTGGGTCCCATGGGTGCCCCATGGGTGCTCTATGGGTCCCATGGGTGCTCTATGGGTGCTATGGGTCCCATGGGTGCTCTGTGGGTCCCATGGGTGCCCTATGGGTGCTCTATGGGTCCCATGGGTGCTCTATGGGTGCTATGGGTCCCGTGGGTGCTCTGTGGGTCCCATGGGTGCCCCATGGGTGCTCTATGGGTCCCATGGGTGCTCTATGGGTCCCATGGGTGCTCTATGGGTGCTATGGGTCCCATGGGTGCTCTGTGGGTCCCATGGGTGCCCCATGGGTGCTCTATGGGTCCCATGGGTGCTCTATGGGTGCTATGGGTCCCATGGGTGCTCTGTGGGTCCCATGGGTGCCCTATGGGTGCTCTATGGGTCCCATGGGTGCTCTATGGGTGCTATGGGTCCCGTGGGTGCTCTGTGGGTCCCGTGGGTGCGTACCGAGGGGCACCAGGAGGAAGCGGAGGTAGCCCAGCCACTCGGGGCTCTTGGTAGCCAAGTGGCGGACGAAGCAGCGCAGGAGGGTGCTGTGGTAGCCGGGGCCACCCACGGCCACCACCTTCACGGCCCGGGGGGGCAGCGCCGAGCAGTTGCAGCTGGGGGGGGGGGGGGGGGGGGTCAATGGGTGCGGGGGGGGGTGGGGGGGGCACCCCCACCCCCCCCCAGGGCACTCATGGGGGGCACAGGGAATGTGGGTGCCCCCAGGGAAGGGGAGGGGCATCCTTGGGGGGGGGGGGGCACCCATGGGTGGGGGTGGGCAGTGGGGGGGGCACCGTGGGTGGGCAAAGGGGGGGGGTGTCAATAAGGGGGGGGGGGGGGGGCACATCCCCACCCCACCCCCACCCCCAGGGCACTCGTGGGGGGCACAGGGAATGTGGGTGCCCCCAGGGAAGGGGAGGGGCATCCTTGGGGGGGGGGGGGGCACCCAAGGGGGGGGGGCACCCTGGGTGGGTAAAGGGGGGGGGCACACAAAGGGGGTGCGCCCCTGGGGGGGGGAGGGGGGATGTGGGTGCTGGAGAACCGGGGGGCTGGGGGGGGGCAGCACCCATGGGGGGGGGGCAGAAGTGGGAGGGGGGGAAAGGGGGGGGCATAGAGGGGGGGGCTGTGGGGGGGGCACAGTGGGGGGGCAAAGGGGGGTGGGGGGGAGCAGCCATGGAGGGGGGGGGGATATGGGTGGTGGAGAATTTGGGGGGGGGGGGAACAGAGATGCTGGGGGGGGGGGAGGGGAGGGGGGGGTGGGGGGGTGGGGTCAGTGGGTGGGGGGGGGGGCGTGGGGGGGGCATAGAAGGGGGGGGGCAGTGTGTGGGGGGGGCACAGTGGGTGGGCAAAGGGGGGGTGGGGGGGAGCAGCCATGGGGGGGGGGGGGGGGGGGGATATGGGTGGTGGAGAATTTGGGAGGGGGGGGAGAGAGATGCTGGGGGGGGGGTGGGGGGGTGTCAGTGGGTGGGGGGGCGTGGGGGGGGCATAGAAGGGGGGGGCACAGTGGGGGGGCAAAGGGGGGGTGGGGGGGAGCAGCCAAGGGGGGGGGGGGGGGATATGGGTGGTGGAGAATTTGGGGGGGGGTGGGAGGGTGTCTGGGGGGGGGGGGCATAGAAGGGGGGGGCATAGAAGGGGGGGGCAGTGGGGGGGGCACAGTGGGGGGGCAAAGGGGGGGTGGGGGGGAGCAGCCAAGGGGAGGGGGGTGTATATGGGTGGTGGAGAATTTGGGGGGGGGGGGAGAGAGATGCTGGGGGGGGGTGGGGGGGTGTCAGTGGGGGGGGGGCATAGAAGGGGGGGGCAGTGGGGGGGGGCACAGTGGGTGGGCAAAGGGGGGGTGGGGGGGAGCAGCCATGGGGGGGGGGGGGGGGGATATGGGTGGTGGAGAATTTGGGGGGGGGGGGAGAGAGATGCTGGGGGGGGGTGGGGGGGTGTCAGGGGGGGGGCGGGGGGGCATAGAAGGGGGGGGCACAGTGTGGGGGCAAAGGGGGGGTGGGGGGGAGCAGCCATGGAGGGGGGGGGGCGATATGGGTGGTGGAGAATTTGGGGGGGGGGGGGGGGGGAGAGAGATGCTGGGGGGGGGGTGGGGGGGTGTCGGGGGGGGGGGCATAGAAGGGGGGGGCAGTGGGGGGGGCACAGTGGGGGGGCAAAGGGGGGGTGGGGGGGAGCAGCCATGGGGGGGGGGGGGGGGGATATGGGTGGTGGAGAATTTGGGGGGGGGGGGAGAGAGATGCTGGGGGGGGGTGGGGGGGTGTCAGTGGGTGGGGGGGGCGGGGGGGCATAGAGGGGGGGGCAGTGGGGGGGGGCACAGTGGGGGGGCAAAGGGGGGGTGGGGGGGAGCAGCCATGGGGGGGGGGGGGGGCGATATTGGTGGTGGAGAATTTGGGGGGGTGGGGGGGTGTCAGTGGGGGGGGGGGGGGACGAGGGGGGCATAGAAGGGGGGGGCACAGTGGGGGGGCAAAGGGGGGTGGGGGGAGCAGCCAAGGGGGGGGGGGGGGTCGATATGGGTGGTGGAGAATTTGGGGGGGGGGGGGGAGAGAGATGCTGGGGGGGGGTGGGGGGGTGTCAGTGGGTGGGGGGGGGGGCGGGGGGGGGGCGCGGGGGGGGCACTCACAATCTCTGGATGCGGGTGAGGACGGCGGAGAGCACCGCCTGCAGCTCCCCC